>NC_082597.1:41657094-41944594 GCF_030936135.1 Gavia stellata
GTGGCAAACATAAGGTGGTGCAATGACTTTCTTCACAGTGAAAGCAATTGGCAATAAGTTATGAACAAGGTGGCTGTAGCAAAAAAAAAAAGAAAGGTTGTAGGAATATGAAAACATAACAGAAGTGCCCATGGTCTTGGATAAAGGCATTGGACTGAAATGGATTAACATACCACTTTAATCTGGGACAAGAAAAGAGCACCAGAACACTGAGTACTTAGTGAAGAAAGATACTGAGAGAGAAGTATGGAAGTGGAACAGTACAGTACAGCGTCAATAATCTGGAAAGTATGTATAAAGATGAACTATTTGCTTTGATCAAGCAAGAAGCAGCTTTAGGCTTCACAGCCCCTACACACATTTCAAACCATTATTAGAAACAAAGTAGGCAAATGGCAGAATAGAAATGGAGGAATAGATTAAAACAATTGTTACCTACTACTGGGCTTCAGAAAATTGAAGGTGGCAACACACAATGATTATGTACACTTAGGCAGCCAGAATATTGCCCTTTAATAAGTTTAACTTCGATCATTAGGATGCTAAAGAAGAAGTGTTGGAGAGAAAAGGCATTTCTGGACTTCTGGAGGACAATGAAAGCAACAGCATTAGATAGTGTGAATTTACCAAGTATAGATCTTGCAAGACAAACTTGATGATTGCTTTTTTGATAAAACTGAAAAATCATTGGATGAATTCAGAGCAGTAGCTATCATTTATTTGGATTTTAATAAAGCATTTGGCAGCAGCTTTCAAAATTTACTCAAAGTGGCCAGGGAACAAACATGTTCACATGGGCTGAAGTTGGCTGTAGAACTGTTAATAAAAGATAATGAGAAGTGGCAATCTTTAAGACTTGGGTGAGATATCTAGTGGATGCCTGCGTTTGCTCAAGTCTTAGTATCTTCATTAATGATTTCTCAGAAAGGAAGGAAAAAGCAGCCTCTTAATGAAATTTACAGTGTGACAGACTAGTTAACAACAGTAAGGATGGGGAAAATTTACGAGATCCTACCTAAAGAATTGAATAATGGGCAGGAAATAAGACTCACCTCGAAATGCAAGCTAATTCTCCAGGGAAAAATAATTCACAGATTCATTTACTCAGTAGAATGGAGAAGCCTCAATAGTACCACTGCAAAATTGTCCAGAGGAGTTAGCAGAGCAAAGCAGGTACAACTTTGCAATGAGTTATAGTAGCAAAATGAGCTAGTATCATTATGGGGTCACACTGTAATGCATAATGTCACCGTTCAACCTTTGTCTGCCAATTTTGGTTTGACTGCAATTGGATATGATTTTTCATTCTCAGAAAGAATTTAAGAAATAGAAAGTAATTCAAGATGAGAAACAAAACAGGGTTTAGGGAGATGGTATTTGATAGCTCTAATTAGGTGTCTCAACTTGCTAATAAAATGAAGTCCTTGGCAAAGAGTTTTTGAAAATAAAAAGTGTCTGTGTATATATATGTACATTGAATAGGTGTAAGATAATTAAGAAAATCTTAGATGAAAGACCAGTGACTAAGACAGTCTATGAGTAACCTAAATGCAGTAAAGGAGAGAAAGTTTCTATGATTATATCTGAAGACAAGAGGAGTCCTAATACATCTAAGAAGCACAATTGCAATGTCATCTTGAATTAGTTGGGTCATCTATGTGTTTAATATTTGGATCCTTACACCAGCTTTGATAATATATGCCCTTAGAGGCAATAGGAAGGGGAAGGAAGAGGTGCCATAGTTTTCCTAGAATGGACAGGGTGACTCCTCCAGTAAGAATAATGGGATGATGTTAAGAAAACAAACACCAGACCTACGTGAGCAGTCTGCAAATGCCCTCTCAGTGCTTCCATTGACTGTCCAGTCTGGAAAACATTACAAAGACTTAATCGAAATTAGCAGTGGGCCAGACTTACTGCCCTGTCACATCTTTAAATTTCTCCAGCTGCTGTCACTTTGTGTCTGTAAAAGATGTTTGAAGAACTCCAAACACCTTCTTCCACTAGCTAAAAGGTGTGTAGATTGACATCTGCCACTATGGATTGTACCTACCTGCCGATAGCAGAGTTACAAAGACCTTGCTATCCTTACTGGGAGCTGCAGGGAGCATGAAGAATGGGAGGGTTTGAGCCATCCCCCTACCAGGGCCTGGAATCAGCCCATGACCAATCTTAGCATAGTGATTGTCAGAAGGGATGACTTTGGGGTGAGTAATTATTGATAAGAAAATATAAATCATATAATTTAAATTTAATTTATTCCCGTCTTTAGCTTTTCTGTGTGATTGTGGCTATACCTTGAAAAACTCTGACATGACTCTGATTTCTGATCCTCAGACTATCCCAGAAACAAATTATAGCAGTGCTCAGAAACTCATGCCATTGGTAATTGAAAGCACTTTGGGCATCTTAAAAATGGGATTTTGATGCATAGATAAATCTAGTGACACATTACAATATCGCCCTCTGAAAGTGTGCAAGATATTCCTGCCTTGCTGCATATTACATAACATAGCCATTAAATGCAGATTATCTTTCAAAGGAGAGGCAGAGATTAATGAGTCAAACGAAAATGATGAATTAAATGAGCCTGATCAGACACACTTACAAAATTAGCTAGCAAAGAGTTCTATAGAAACAAGAAATATTGAGCTAGATTGCTCAAACACAATTTTAAGAAGAGTGGCAATGCATATAAACATACATTATCACATTACAGTATTCTTATTATATTCTATTTTTTTCCTGTCAAATACATAATGCAAAGGCATTGCAGACATTACTCCGCAAACAGTACCTTGGGCAAGAAAAAGGGTGAATGCCTTCTCCTAGATCAAGTACTGAGACTCAGACTGCCGGGTTCTGACCCCGCGCTGGCTCTTTTTCCAGTGGGGGCTGGAGACTTCAGTGGCGCTCCATGCGAAGACAGAAAAGTCTTCCCTTGCAGTCAGGCCAGATCAGAGCTATAAATCAAAGCCACTGATTTGCTCTGTGTCTTTAGGCAAATCATTTATCCTTAGCAGAATGCAAGTCATTTAGCCTTTGCATAATAATACTTTCCCCCCAAGGGATATTGGGAGGTCTGAGTATTGAAAGGTGGGAAAAAGTCTGGAGAGCCTTTGGTGGAAGTAGTTTTGTGAATACAAAGTTGTCTTGTTTTTACATGCAGAATGGGCAGGAAGATGGTGACTTGCTACTTACCACTCTTAACGCTTGTTTCCCACTCATATCTGCTAACAGATTTCCTTGTGTGTTGGCAAGGCTGTCACTGATGCAGTTGTTATCCAGCTATCACTAATACTGACCCTGGAACAGAAGGTTAACACCTCCCCAACCTCTTTATATTCCTGCAAAGTGTTCTATGAAAGGGACAGTTTCAATGCAACAGGGACACAGCCTGTCTTTGGAGCATTTCATGGGATCCCCAGACTTTCGAGGCACATCTGCTGACACAGTGCAGTACTGTGGTCCCTCCAGTCCAGCTCACAGCTTGACCCGACGCAGCTGCCTTTCTACCTCCCCTCTGTAATCGGCTTGTCAGCTTAAGGGCTGCACTGTTCAATTGCAGCTGAACTGCTGGTACTCCTTTTTCTTCCTCAGGTACAAAAACTGCTCTGTTCTCCCAGTCTCACCAATTAACACAGTTAAGTGGCAATCTGAACTTATCTGTAGGTTGTTCTGTTTCAAGACTAAAGAAGGCTTTTGTGCCCAAAATCTTGGGGATATTCTCCGACTCTGTCAGTAGGTTGAATAAAAGATCTATTTCTGCCTATCAGGTTTGTACAGCCTTCATGCAGACAATCCTGGCTACAGTAACAGTTCCTCTGCAAAAATTTATGAACTGTATACTCAGCGGAGACTGCCAAATGCCTTGCTGACACTACTTTAATTACCATATCATCTGATAAATGACTGCATAGCTTAGTGAGATTCCTTTGGTGATGGAGATCAAGACACTGGCTCCACCAGACTGAATACAACCTCTTCACTTAATTTATGTAAATCTCTGAAATCAGTCATATCCCCAGCATATGTTTCTGGAACTCCATCCATCACGGTCATGATGTCTTTATCAGTTGATGCTAATACTGCTGTTTGTAACTTGAAAGCTAAAAGAAGTTGTGAAAATTGATGAATAGATGAAGAGCTGCTGCCCTGGAGATTTCTTATTCTTGATGGAGTTTGGGCTGACAGGTATGTGCTGAGTGAATTCGACAACATGCTGACTGTGTTGGTAATTACATTCTCCATCCTTATTTTTATAATAATTCAGTATTTAGCATCCATGTTCCAAAATATTGTCGTAGAAGAGCTGTGATCTATAACACTCTAGCCAGAGCTTGAACCAAGAGTAATATCTTTTCTGAAAATGGGCAATAGAATTCACTGGAGAAAATGAAATTAATTCAGATGCTTGATCACTGGCAGAGGCACTGGCCTTGGAGAATGTAACTCTAGCAAAAAAAGGAACATACAAGATCTATGTGTGGCTGTGCTGACTGCGGCGCTGTTTAATTAACTCAGATGGCCGACCTTCCTGGATGCCTGCTAACGTGAGGGATTTTCGTCATACTTTACAAAGAAGATGGAGAGGACCCTGAGCAACGTCTCTGGAGGAGTCAAAGCAGTCAAGGCAGAGAAAAAAGCACTGCTGCTGCAGTTCATGTCTGCTGGAAAAGGAGGTTTCAGCTGCCAGGCGGGCTGCATCACGGGGGAGCTCGTGCCCAGAGCCCTCAGAGAGGCACAGGGCAACTACCAGGCTGTGACTGCAGATGAAATCGAAAAGCGTCTGCTTTAGGGCTGGCCTTCCCTGAGGCCTCTGCTGCCTCTCTCCTCCCAGCATCTCCCGCTGTTGGGCTGTGCCAGTGGCCGGTGAGCCCTTGGCTGTGCACGCAGACAGCCAAGCTGACGTCTTTCATTGACACAGGGCGCTGTGGTGAGGTGGGCTGGCTCCCAGCTCTGTCCGTGCCCTGGCTTCCCAACCTCAGGGCTGGACACCCCTAGAGTTTGCCAAGTATCTGTGAAAAAGGTGGCAGAGGTCTATTTCTGCTGTGGAAATACCAGTTAACTTTTTCTTCTGGTCCAGCTTAGCTAATAGTATTTTTTTGACACTTTCATCTGTTACCCACCCAATTTTTGGCACTGCTGATTCCCAGGAGTCACTTGGTCCTACAGCAGCCTGAGCGAGAGGCGAGTGTAATTTGGGGAGATCCCTACCAAATCTTTGCACATTTTCCCTTGAGAAAGATGGAGACAAAGAAATGCAACAGCAGAGCTCCTCTTCTGCTGCTCTGCTTCAAGCCAGTGTCTTGACGAAGCAGCAATAATTTCAGTGTTAGTGATCTCATGGGAAAAGCAGCGCTGCCTGATCAGAGAAACACTTCAAAGAACTATCAAAATTATGATAATTCCTTCATTTAAGAACTCTTTCTGGCTTCCTATCAAAGTGTATGCTTACACTGTAGCCACACAAGTGTTTTTATAGATAGCTTTATGCTAACTATGTAGCTTTCATAACAGGACAAATAAGCTGATACTTTTCTGCATGCTGCCTCTGAACAGAGAAACTTCAGACACTGCTCACGGGCAGCTCTCACATGATGTTTACAATCTTTAGCTCATATTTTTCTAGTCTAATATAGCCTAACTTGACACTATGGTCATTTTCAAGTTCTTAAATGAATCATTTTTTTGTTCCATAGCTTCCAGGGAAGGCTTGTGGCTAGAAATTACTCTCCTTGCAACCTCACATGCAAATGTCATCATTTCAATGCCGCTTCTGCTTCAGGGCAAATTAAAAGTTATGCTCTTCTTGGGGCTAATCTTCAAGGACATTCAGTCACGTTTTGTGAAATGCAGGGGAGCCCTGGTCCATATTTTCCTTTTCGAAGATTAATGAAACCCACTGGATATTTATAGCCTAAGCCAACACCTGGTGATGGCCTTGGGATCAAACTTTCCAAAGGACAGTAGATGCCATCGTGGCTGATGACTTATTGCATCTTCAAATAATGGTGGTACTGGCGTACAGTGCAGTCATTAAGATGTTCCCAGTAATTGGCATCACCACACAGAATCAGAGTCACCAGGAGAATGTTATTTGTCTGCAAGAATAATATTTTAGCATGTTTAATCATGAGCAACACACGTAACAACTGTCTTTTAAGCAAAAATGGTGAAGTAAAAGTTAATACAGCCATTTTTCTTACATTGTAAGCAGACATGTTTAGCAAAGGAAGACTGTAATTTTCTATCAAGTAACTTTCATCAAGACTAATGATTTTCCTTCAAACTCCTATTTTTCTTCAGATCTCCATACTTTCTGTAAAAACTAAGGTTTTAATTATATTCTTCTTCCCTAGAGAAGGACTTTCATGAAAACAGTCTTGAGCCTTGCAGCACTTCAGCATTATACTTTTACTTCCTATTATTAGTATAATTATACAAGTTGATTTCACGGAGCCTATGGACAAAATTTTATTATGCATTGCAGGTTCTCCAAGAGTAAAACCTGCAGATTTCTTTCCACAGGATCCTGTATTCTCTCTTCTTTCTTTGACCATATAATTCTAGGACTCTAAGAGAACAGTTTTCAAAGGATTGCTCTCTGCTTGCATTTTGTTGGGCAAAACATTCATGATTTTCAAAAGAACTCAGTAGGCATTGTCCTAATTCTTTTCCCATGAGGTTAATTGTAAATTTCTATTTATTCTCTGGCAGCAGAGTTATACAACGCTACTATTATCTAACTACATTTTTAGGCATTAAACTTTGTGAATTTTGAGCAGCTTGCTTGCTCGATATTTATTAAATGATCAGTCCTAACAATGAAGTGTAGTCAAAATAAGTGGTAGGACTAAAATGCAACATTTTTGATTACTAGAGATTTAATCAATTGAAGAAAAGAGCAAGGCAAAATAAGAAGTAACTCAAATACTGCACATGAATCATTTTAATAGTCTAATTAAGCTAAAAGTAGTAACACAACCTTTGTCAAGCTTGTCTGCAAGGAAATGCTACTGTGCTGAAACTCAAGAATCAAATTTCACATTCTCCATCACATGGTGCAGAAGAAAGCAAATGAGATAAATTACAGCCTGAAGTGCCAAAGGAAGGCACTTGGAGAACAAATGTCAAAATACAGCACTACACATTTTTTCCATCCTCATCAACAATACGTACAATGGGAGACAGAAGGGTGTAAGCTGGCAGAATTAAATTTTAGAGATCAAATTCTTTAAGAAGTGACAGAATTTGTGCTGCAGTGTGCCGTGTTATGAGTGATCTGAGTCCTAATGGAGGGAGCACAAGCGCAGGCAGCAGCAGTGGCAGTACATCCCACTATTGATAGGATAATGGAGCCAAAGGATGCAGAGTGCCTCAGGAGTTCAGACAGAAATGTGAATGCATTGCAATTATTTATCATCATTTCCTAAAGAAACGAGTTACTTTGGCATACAAGTGGCAAAAAGCACTTGAACCAAAGGAAAGTGCAGGTTGAATTCCGGCATCTTGGCTCATGAAAGGATTGTTGCCCGCATCTTTTGTCCCTTCTACGTTGTAGAAAAGTACCTATGGCAAAGCAAAACTGCAGTGCCATCTCTTCAGGAATTGCCAAAGAGTTGTTGAACTCATACAAATGTACAAAGAAGAATGATACGGTTCAGAATTACATCACATGAAGTGTGTAGTGTTAAAACGTGACACAGTGAGTCACCGGCTATGACTGCATTAGCAAGTAGTGTATGTGTGTGTGAGAAGCACCTCTATAGAGAGAAACTGGACCTAACACCAGGGATTTTGGTTCAGAGTAGCTCAGGTCTGCTCCCATGGACTAAATGCCTGTTAGCTACTGAAGTGCATCTTCTGACTCAGTTTCCTCCAGAAGGAATCTAGTGCAAGGTTTCCCCTATGCTTCCCTGATGTGAATCAAGTGCAATAAGGTTTGGGGGAATGATGGGAAATTGTCTTCAAAGGTGCACTCCTGATCTTTGTCTTATGATACAGAAGTATAATTTCAAGGTTCTCATCATAGGCCATTTGTATATACAGCTACTTTGAAAAAGTAAAGCCTTAAAAGACACAAAAACATTAACTGCTATATCAGCGTACAAACCCATTTTTTCACTGGTCTTATTCATACTTACTAAAACAAGAGTAACACAAATTAAAGTTATTTTTAAATATGAGGACCTAAATCTATACGGAACTTTAATATCAAACTTTGAGGTCTTAAATTTGATTTTTTGGTATGACTGTGCATTATAAAGTTGTTTAGGGCACTTGAAGTTAAATACTATGCAAACAGGGACACTAAGAAAAGTATATTTGAATTACTCATCCAGTCTTTTCATAGTCAATGGAGAGAAACACAGTGTTGCTCATTGCTTTGTAATGTGGATATCTAAATTAGGTCAGGTGGTCATATATTGCATACATTGCCTTTGCAAAAAGTCTAGACAAACAGAAGGGTGCAGAAAAGATGGATACAGGTAGGTGAGGGGAGATGAATATCAATCATAATATCTAAAGTGTACAGGATATTATTGAATCTTACCTTGATGCATCATAAACAGGTTTTATATAGTCATTACCTGATGCAAAGATAATGGACTTCATGCTTTTTATGTCTATGCCACAGCTTGTACATACAAAGTCTTTTGAAATCGGGTGGTATTAAACCAGTATGAAAACAGTATAGAGGGCAGGAAAATCACATTTATGTTCAGACCACTGTAATACTGTTGATTTACCTAACTGACATTAATTTAATTACTCAAAACTCTTAATTATTCACAGTTTTCAAATTAAACCCTAAGCCCCATTTTCCCATTTTCTCTCAGTTAAGCACTTGAAATGAGACATACAAAATGTCAATGGTTTTTTATTTTAACTGCTGGTCATTTTAAGTATTAACATAAATAGTGTTCATCTTTATTTTTATATAGTTAGGAATGAGATTGTCTCTGTTCCTGAATCTTCAAGAAACAGTAATATACACACACAAAAATTACCTGGATTTTATTTGTTTACTGCACAGAAAAAGTGTATGCACTTACCATGGCAACCTTACTTTCTTCAATAACACTTGGCACATCGGCAAGCCACTGATCTTAATGGAATATATTTACTCATTTAAGCTACGAATGCAATGAAATTGCATCAAGCGTAGGACAGGACACTGCATCAAGGTGAGACATTCAGTTTCTGTCTCCATTTTTTCCACTAATAGCCTGGCTGTTTCTTTCAAATCAACTAATGTCTCTAAGCCTCTGCTTCTTGCCCTGTCATTTCTCTGCCTCCCCTTGTCAGATGGTGGTTTTGCTGTGGTTAGGGACTTCAGCTCATCCTGATGCTCATGCAGCTCCTACCAGGGTGGGATCCAGCTCGTGAGATTGACCTGCCACTGATCTGGTACAGTGCACAGCCACAGATGGGTAGAGGCAAGCCAAGAAATCACTGTCTGAAATTACTGATGATCACCTCTTGTAAAGCTGTCTCTTTCTAGTCTTTACAGCAGTGAAAAATCAGCCCTGATTATGTGATGGAGAAGAGGCAGCAACCGTATGGAGAACTGTGTCATACTTTGCACATGTTTATGTATTTACATGTTCATTTACTTGTGCTATTATATCTCCTAACATGTGCCTCATGGTTAGGAGTCAGGAGACCCTCATGCTGCTGGCAGCAGAGCACACAGACCCCGAGATAACATCCCAGTTCTTCTTCCCCTGGTGCGACTCTGCCTGTGACTCCAGATCGCAATGGTGTCCTTTCCTGAGGTGTGGCAGCTGTTACAGGTTTCGTTCCAGAATTCACTCTGGATTTGCTCCTTCACTCTCTTCGGGCCAGAAGGTGGTCTTGCTCACCACCAGGAGGAATCTCCAGTGACCGATACTTCCCTGGACAAAGGCATAGAGGACGCGAGGTCCTGAGACCTTCAGAGCTTCTGTAGCTGTCTCAGCAAAGGACTCAAGAGGAAATAAATGATGTCAAGGTCCGAAACGACACTTCCATGACTGCCATTGTGTTTTCCACAGGTGTTAACTCTGAGGGGGATGACTCAATTTCTGAAGCTGCTGGTATCTAAGGGCCTTGCAGAAAATCACCACTTTTTTCATGGCAGACAGCCTCTGTGACTGTTTTAAGACACCTGTGTGGGAGATAACTCAGTTGACAGTTCAGCCTGGTTTCCAAGGAATCTTCACATCTTGGATGATGCAATACAGACATCTTCCACCTCTAGACTATGTCCACAATGCTAAAAGTCATCTGCTCCAGGGAATGGTGCCCAGCTCCCAGGCCAAGTCATAACGTATTTTTGTATTCACTCACATTGTTCTGTAGACTGGGTCCATGTCTTCTTCGGGCTCTGGCATGCTTATGGCCCTAGGAAATAATCGCTTGCTTTCTTTGTGTATTTTCTTCAGTTCAAAGAAAATGTCTGGAATAATGTGAGGGCTGTGTTATAGCCTGACAGGCTGCTCTCGTTTTCTTTTCCGTCATCATGCTGGTAGTGTGTACTACGTGCCCTAGGGCATGGCAGGGAGATGCAGGACAGAGTTTGAGGGGTGCAAGGCCTTTTGGTCTAGTTTTTGAGGGGTGAGGTAGCCAAAGCTGGCTGGTCATGCTTATGAAGTGTGGGCTGTATCCCAGCCTGGCTCCCATTCCCGAATCGCTTCACTTCAAAAGAGAGCTGAAGAGTGACCTGAGGCACATAGATACAGTTTGTGTAAGATCAGGGGAGCGGGGCCTGGGAAGGAGCTGGGGAGCTAAATTGTCTGACAGCATAGGCTCATCCACAGCGAAGGCTTTCTAAAACAGGTCTGTAACTTTTTGCAAGGAAAAAAATGCACAAAAGGGCTGATAATTATGATAACAATTGAAATGGATGCTTCAGAAGTAAACCAGAAAGTTGTAACTGTAATGACAAACTAGATATCATCAGAGTAAGGTAAATGGGATGAGCTTTTTCTTTGTTTTTGAGCAGGATGGCACAGCGAGCAGGTAAGGTCTTTTCCATAGCATTAGAATTATGCAAAATCATTTTATGAAGACTCCACCCACTTATTTTGGGAAAGAGTGCCATATTATAGACAATATCCTGCAGGTTTTGGCAAGAGGTGCTTTTTAGCCTTTTTTTAAAAAAAATACGACACTGTAGATTATATGCACTATAATTGTTTGCGTTCTGAGAATATGGGACGTAATTACACCATTGAACATGAAAAAGCCTGCTGATGCATTTGCCCAATTACAGTGCACATATTGTCTAGGGATGGGGGATAACTCTACTGTTTCTTTTCTGTATGATGCAATTAAATTTTCTTTTTTGTACAGTGCAAGTCACAACAGCTTGTCAGTCCTCACTGGAGATTTTGGGAATTGCTAGAATGTCAATATTTACTCCTTTTCTGCCAATATACAGCAAAGCTAAAGTCTCTCTACTTGTATGTAAGTGTGTGTATGTCAATAAAGTACTCTAGAGTGTATAAGGGCTAATCAGCTTTAAAGTTCAAAATTAATATAATATCCAAAGAGAGCACACAATGTAAATAAAATGTTTATGCAAAAGATGAACTCAATCTCATTGTAAATAGAAAAAAAAATACTGGATATAAAAATATATAGAATAAGACAGTGGCTTTCCCAAAGGATAAGTGAAAGGGAAAGAAAGTAATACAGATTAGCCAGTGTCTGTAATGGTATTAGTGAGAGTATGTATGTATTTATGTGTTAATGAGAGGATAAGAAGAATGCTCTTTGAGATATGATCATGTTTTCCCTGTAGAATGAAGAATTATGACCGCAGCTCTTTAATCTGAGACCCTCAGGAGGTGTGAGTTTAAGACCGCTTAGATCAGAAAATCTTAGCATGAGTGGTGCTACAGTGGTAGCAGCAAAGAGGAAAAGATGAGGTGGTGAGAGAAAGGCTGTGTGCCTAATTTTAATGAAATAATACACATTGCATTAGACAAGACAGACCTGATGGGTAAGTCCAATGTAATTTTTAAAAGCTTTCCATCCATTTTTGACACAGACTTTAATATTTAATGAAAATATTATGCTTGCTATAGTATTCTATTGCATGGATTCAGTATGCCTTTAGATAGGGTAGCATTCTCTATCAGAAACTTTCATGTTAAAAAGAAATGTAGACATCCTTTTTGTTTCTAGCCTGTCATTTGCCTTTTTTTTTTTTTTGGAAAAAAATGTGTGATCAAACAGATATCTTTTTCATATTTCCACTGCCTAGTCTTGAAACAGTATCAGGGATCTCTTCAGCCATTTCTCTGCAAATATATTTTCTAAAGAGTCTTTGTACATATTGCCTGATCCAGACCCCACTAAATTCACCGTCAAGAGTTCCACTGATTTTGCTGGACTTTAGACTAGATCCTGAATGATCTTGGAAGAGCGCTATAGTGTGAATGCCTCAATCCATATTCCGTACACCTTATCTAGCCTGCAGATATACAGCAGGATCACACAGACTTACCCTGGCAAGTGTGTGGGGAGCAGTAGATTGGAGCAGTAGAATGAATAAATCAATGTGAAATTACCAGCTGAATGGTACACCTTGTCCCCAGTGAGTGGAAGCTTTAAAAGGAGATGTTTAAAAAGTAAGTCACTTTTTAAAAATACTATGGAGTGTGTGTGTGTGTGTGTATATATATATATATATGATATGTGATTTATGCTTACATAACTTCCAAGCCTGCACAAATCTTCTGCACATCAGATTGAGAGGTCCTTATAATTTTAGACAAATTCTTTTTCTGACTGTGCTCGTTTTGGCTGGGATAGGGTTAATTTTCTTCATAGTAGCTGGTATGGGGCTGTGTTTTGGATTCTTGCTGAAAACAGTGTTGATAACACAGGGATGTTTTAGTTATTGCTGAGCAGTTCTTACACACTCATACCTACTGCACAGCAACTCCTTGGGTATGTGCTTGTAAGCCCCCCCCATCAGCATGATGATGCTTGCCCTCTTCCATGTTCCGCTTTAGCTAACAGCTATCTGAAGGGGTGTAGGAAGCTGGGGCTGTCTCTGCCCATGCCATTGCTGGCTCTCTTTCTTCCAACCACAGTAGCCTTGCAATTCTGTTAGGTGTGCCAGCTCCTTCCTGTCCCCTGAACTAGCTCAATTGGCCTAATCTTTCAACCACATAAGCGACAGCACAAGCTCTGGTGGGCAGAAGGCAGGGGAGCCAGAGAACCATGAGTGCCATCTCGCCCTTCCTCAGCCAAGTGCAAAGCCAGGAGCCCTGAACAGCTCCGTCTTTGCTAGCGCCCAGCTGACAGTTATGCAGTCTCTTTGCCAGAAGTCGCTCTCGCCTGAAGCACCACCCAACTTGCCAAACCCCATTTTGACTGTTTTCTGAATCCTACCTTTTCTTCTGCAGCAAGCTTTTGTGGTAAGAGCTGCAACAGAGTGCAGAAATTGTAGTCCCCAGGGGCAAGTAGTAATACAGAGGGGAGAGAGAGAGAAGGTGTCTGTAGCTGACAGCAGGTGAGATGGGGCATGGGTCAACTTCCAAATCTCTCCCATCCTTGCTGCTCAGCTATTCCCATCTTCAGATTAGACTTCACTTACGTCTCAGACTTGAGCATTTTTCTAGACTGATCTGACTCAGGGATGAGGACTGAAGAATAAGATTGTGGCCACACAGCACAAGATGTGGCCAGCATTTGGCTCTGGCAACACTTTGCCAAAGTGACAGTAAACACAGTTCTTCAGTGGTCACTGTGATATATAAATTGAGAAAAAGTGGAAAAAAGAGAGAATTAATTCATCGTACAGTGGAGCAGAAAACTCACATCTGTCCTTTGCACAAACTGGTACACCCCATTTATTAATGCTGTTCTCCGCACTGCCGGGTCTAGGCAATTAACTTCCCCTGACTGGCTTCCCTAGTGTGAGGAAGGATAGACAGTATGTTTATCACGGCAACATATTGATTTCTTTTTTAAAATTCTCACGTAAATTGGATAATTTTCAATACCTTAGAGACTGGAAGATAAATGCCTGGTCACTTGCAATAATTAAGGGATGAACTTAATCCTCTAAATTCTGGGGCTGAAACACCCCTTAAACAAGTGAAAGGCAATTCTGGGTAAATCAAGATTTGGTTTCTTTAGCCTGCAAATTAAGGTCTAGTTCCAAACTCCAGGCACTTCTGTACCCCACAAAAATGCATAAAAAATTAGCCCTTCACATGTGCAAGCATTAAGAGCTTCAGATTTTCTGAGATAGACAACCACGTGCAGCGTGCATCTGAGATTAAAATCCACTAGCCCTAAGGCACTTATTTGTAAAAAGATATTTAGGTCATTTCAGTGCCCATTCTTTGTGTTTTGATGTGGAAAAATATGTAACACTAGCTTTTATGTAAAGCCCATGCCTTCAACTTGTTAACTCTCCTTCCTCCCTCCTCAAGTCTCTCAGCCATATCTCACATCTGCTATAGTCTAAGCTGAAAGGAAAGTAAGGGTTCAAAATTAAGGACTGACAAAGCTTTCAAAGCAGAGGGCTGCACTCAATACACAGAAAACTGGATGATTAAGATGCATTGTCACCTCCAAAATTTTAGAAAGATTTGGCCTGTTTACTCTGAGCTTCCTTACCCAAATTTTATTTACCCTGATGTTTTCCACTTTGAACAGATGGTGAATCAACCTTCTGGGTGCAAGGCTGGCTGGGCTTTTTGAAAAGGCTTTAAAATAATAAATAAAAGGATGGATAAAGTGCATCAACATGGAGAGATTGTATGAGCAAACACAAAGCACAGAGCGTGGCTAAGATTAAATGTAGAGAAGTGGAAGCTGCATCTGTCAGGAGCAAGGAAAAAGCCAAGGTAAAACATCGCACGGTCTTGCGAACAGAGGGCTGGACTCTGCCAACTGTCCTGACACCGCATGCTGCCTTACCCTGCAGGTTGCCACTGGAATTGGGAGTCAGAGGCTTGCCAGCAGCAGTAAGATGGCAGGGCACTTCTGCAAAGCTGGGGGAGCAGGGATGGCTCTGCAGGGCTGATCCATGCAGGAACAGATGACTTGCAGTGTGCTTGTCCAACACTTCTGGCTTAATCAAATTCGGGTGGCCTTTCTTTTCTCAAGAACTACTGTGGGGCTCGCAATATCAAGCTCGGGAAATCTGAATTCTAAATGCCATTTGAATGAGCCTTACATGAAAAAGGTAATTTAGGATCAAAGCCAGGAGGAAGTGTTGTTCTAGAGGCTGAGAGCAGCAGTCCAAAGAGTAAGGTCAGGCTGATGGAAATGGCAATAACAATAAAAAAATGGAGGCAATAGCAACAAAATCAAAAAACAAATGGACACTCATAAAACAAATATTAGGCCAACAAATCAGAATGCCTGAATGTAAAACATAAGGAAGAAATGACCTCTGAGGACAATGTCAAGGATATGTGAAATAAAACAGAGGAAAATTAACAGGAGGCAAGAACTGGCTAAACCAAATGCAGAACAGAAGAAGAAAACTCAGGCATAGAAATGACCATATCTATAAATAGAGAAAAATGCAATTTGTGAGAGAGAGCTAAAACTGGGTGTATGTTTAAGAAGCTGATTAGTGGTGGGAGGAAGCCCCAGCAGCTCCTGGCACCAGAGAGCCCCTGCAGGGTCCGGGCGCTGTCCTGCCGGCTAAGCTCTGTGAAATCTGGCCAGAAGTTAAAGGCATAGTGCTGTTAGCCGTCCACTGGGGTGGATGTTTCCACTGGCAGAGAACTGCTGGCAATGAATCAAGCAGTCAGTGAATGAAAAAGAAGCCCAGCCAGATGTTTGATAATAAAAATATTGTCAGAGAAAATCTCCGGATCATTTAGAGCTCTCTGTTGTTGTGTTCAAGGTGTCTGTATGGTTCGGGAGCTGGGCAGAAAGCAGAAAACAAGCCACACTGCTTCACTAAAGTGTAAACACACCATGGCTTTTGATCTGTTTCAACAAACTGCTTTTTTTGGTAAAATTTTCAGTGATCCACAGGAAGTGCTGGTGAAAAACCAGAACCAGATACTGTCGGACACAGGACACTTCTCTGAGCAAGGCAAGGAGTAAATATCTGTTCTGCTTAACTCTGGAAGTGATGTGACTTGGGATTGTCCCTTCTCAGCTGGGTACCATTACCACTGGGTCAAGAATTAACAGTCAGGCAGAAAATTTTTGATGTATCTAGCTCGGCAGTTTAAGAAGCTGCTGCCCACAGTTGCCTGCTCTGTCTCTCTGCCAAAGGTTGCTGGCAAGAAGGAGTGCAAACGTGTTCTTATGCTTCATTTCACAGCCCAGCATATTCATGTAACTCCCCCAACAAAGGCAGGTTTGTATTAAGATGTCAAGCTAGGAACTCCAGCAGCCAAGGTATGGGTTCACTTTAATCAAGCCTGATTTGTAATCCCTAGTGAAGTGTCAAGTTTAGCAGTGATTACGGTAGTCTTAAACCACCTCAGCTATTAGCTTCGTTGCAAGTGAGGCAGAACTTTCACATAGTTCTTGACCCAGTGCATATTTTACATAATTTAAATCCATATAAAATGGAATAGCACCAACAGAAGATATTGAATAATCTTTGCAAATAGTCATCTTGAAAGAGACTGACACAAGGATCTCATAGTATGTGAACTATACTCATAGGGCACTCACATAAATATATGACAGCCTTGTACAAATCTCTGCACAAAACCAGTAAAACCAAGAATCCAAACCCAAATTTTTCACATTTGCATTGTAACTTAGTGGTTATTGGCTGAACCAGTATTATTAGTTGCAAAAACAATTTAAAAAAAAGATTTCTCAAATTCTTCCTGATTCAGGGCAGAAAATTTTTTTTTAAATGACAGAAAAATCCCCAGGTTGTAAATACATGAATGTTTCAGGACTGGGATAATATCTTATTATAGTTAGCCGTCCTAATGATAATCAAACTGATTTTGTAGTGCATCTGGTTTTGCTCTTCATTCTTAAAGATGGATATTGCAGAAAAACTTTCGTCTTTTTAATGCTACTTTCCCTCCTTTGTTTTTTTTGTTTTGCTGCTTCTATTCATTTCACACTTCTCTTTTTTTCCCCATCAGTCCCTTTCTTCTCTCCAGTCATTTTTCTTCCCTCTGTTTTCCTTTCAGCAACATTTTTTTCTTCTTTGCAGTGACTCCCTTTTCATCACAAGAGAAATCTGGAATAAAACTAGTTGAGGAGTGTTTTCTGTGCCTCACCAGAGGAAAGTCGCTGACATAGTGGGCTGTCTCTCAAAGGGACAGGGTTGGGCTCCTGGGGTGCACACACATACCAGCCCCGCTCTTCTTTTGCTGTTACTTGCTGTTACATTACATGCTTTTTCCAGGCAGCCTCGGTGTTAAGATTCATCTTCCCCCTTCCTGCACGTCTTCTGTAATACCTTCTCTGTCTGTACAATCATATATAAAATGTCTCTCGTTCAGATTGTCCCCCTACATCACTCTCAGGATTTTCTTCCAGGTGTCATGTGAGGGCCTCCTCCAGCCAAGAGCTTTCACCTCTGGTCTTGTATCTGGTGGCATAGATGCACAGAGAAGACAGCTGTCAGGATAATCGTCCAATTCAAGCATGGATGAATCCACAGATGGACTATTCCATCTGAGTGTGCATTCTTTAAATAAACAAAAAACAAATTAAACAATTGTTACATTAGAGCAAATTCAAATAAAAATACAGAAGATTCAGAATATGGGACTAGGATTCAAGAGGAAGAGAAATGCATTCACTGTGTCTTAGAGAATAAATGACAAATAATAGGCTTCCTTGTACTTGTCCACACAAATATATCTAAACAAGGGGAAGAAGTTGTGGTAAAGACATAAAATTGGTTCAATGATTACAAAATACTGTTTGTGAGATTCCCCGAGTCAAACAACTTCTAAGGGGTTTTTTTTGTTTGGTGTTTTTTTCTTTTTCTTTTGTCCAAATTTGTTTAATTTTTCTTTGTATTAACAGTGACTGGAGGGAAAAATAAAACATTGCCATGGCAAAAGTACATAAGCTCAAATCAATTTAAGGACCAGTAGATTTTTTTCTTTTTAGCTTTAAGTATTTCAGCATCAGTTTGAAGTGTATGCATTACTGTAGCTGCCCGTGGCAACTACATGTTCTTGCAATCACAGGACTGTGAAACACAGATCAATATCACAGAGGGGCTATAATCAACATGCAGATTAATGAACAGGATTGTAACCACCAGGGAACAGTAGAACAAAGACTAGTTGTGCAATTTAATTGCTGAGTTGCTACTAAATCTCAGCTTTCTATCAATCTCTCTCCATTGTAACTATTGATGCATAGTAGACATTAGGAAGAAGACAGTAACAGAGTAATTCAGGACTGCTGGTGTTCGAGCAAATCGGGGACCTTCACGAAAAAAAGTCAGGATTATTTTGTACCTCTGAGCCTGTGAAAAGATCTGAGAGATTATTCCCAATTCTTTCTCTGAGTAGAATCTCTTGGTAATCGTTTTGCTTAGTAGTACTAGTAAATCAAACTAATAGTTAAGCAACACCTTCCTGGAACAATTTTAAGCCTATCTGTTTCAATGTGCTTTTGAATGAAAGTTCCAACTTTTCATTAATTCAATTAAGTGCTATAGAAAATTAGTGGTGGAAATGACCTCTAGGTGTGTATTATTTAGCCTAGCTACCTTTAATGAAAGCTTGTTAGCTCCATCAGACTGTCTTTTTAACGCTTTCTCTGGAGCTTTTTATAGACATATGGTTCAGCAGTTCCTGAAGAGGATGTTCTTCACTTTCATAGGCTCCACTTGTGTGAGGGACACTTTCTCACAACGCTTATCCTTAAATTTCCTGCTGTTTCGTATAATTTCTTCTCTTCCCCACCCTTATTCATATCCTTTATTTTTTTGAATCGTGTTCCTTTGTAGTTATGCCCATTCAAGTGGATACCTTATTAAAAACTCCCTGTCTTTTTTTTTCCTGTGGTTTTTTTTTTTTTTTTGACAAAGCTGAGTACCTTGCTTTCTCCTATTGGCATTACAGTGCTGTTAGCTAATTCCTTTCCATCCCTGTACAATTTTTTCTCTTCAGCTAATCCCTGTAGAAGCATGATTGTTAATTACACCTCTCTAAATTCTTTCCTAGCACGTGGAGGAAAGCTATAACCCCAGGACGTGATCCCTTAGCTTATTGAACAGAAAATTGCACTGACTTTCTGATGGCCATTATTGCTTATTACAAACTCATCTCCACTTGGCTGTTTACATAGCACTTTCTCAGCTCTCAAATAGTTTATTCTTTTATTACTTTTTTTTTAACTCATTGCTTTCCAATCCTCTTCTGTGTTGACTGTCAGTATTTTTATTAATCCTTACCAGATAATACACAGATTCTTGCTGGCCCAATTTAACCGAATTTTGGTGCCTGTAAGGCAGCTGCGTGTGAGAAATACATTCAGGTTGACTACGATTTTACTATTTTCCTAACCGTCATTCCCCAAGTTCTGTATGACCCGACATTTGAAAACCACATGTGGAATTTCTGCTGGCTTATCTTATCTGCTCTGTTCTTTTGACTTCACAGATAGCCAATCAAACACACACAGCTTTTGCTCCTTGCTCATTATATCATGTAAAGCATCCCCATCTCATTTTTCTAAAATTTATATTGAAAGTACAGGTCAACATAAAACTTGTATTGAATCTTTAAAAAGAGTCATCTGCCATCTTTCCTTCTTTCCTATTGGGTGTCTTAAGTCCTGTTCAAAGTTGATGTAAGAAGACACTTTTTCCTCCTCCCATAGGGATTCTAACTGGCTTTCTTCCTGGCACTATTTCTGCATCAATAAATGGACACTTATCAATATGCCTATTCCTTTGCTAACAGTCTGAATATTATCCTAGAGAGGATTGCCCGAGAAGATCCAGCTTTTAGTTTCCCTTTCAAGGTCACTCAGGTCACCTGAGAGTCTCTCCTACCTCTCTCCAGTCAGAGGTTCGCATACGAGTGGAAATTCCCCAGCACTCTTCAGACCATCCTTTGACCTTCTTGTCACAGCTCCTGTCCTGGCACCCGCAAGGCAACAAGCCGTCCTGCTCCCTCTAACTGGGTCACAGATGGCCCAAGCCACATTCTTCACTTACTCACTGAAGGAATGTTCATGAGAGAAATTAGAACAGATGTACGGCAACTTTTTCTTTTGGCATTTACACCACCCTCTGGTCTAATTAATCCTGACATCGTGACCATCATAATACGAACTGCATCAAAGGAATGAAATAGCAGATTGTCCTCTCGATGGTAAATATGCTTATTTTCCCTTCCAGAGAGACATGATTTTTCTCTTTCTGTGAGACAAGCTCTTATTTTCTCCTGCTATCTCTAAACTTGTAACAATGAGACAAAACATCATGAAGCCCTTACACTGAGATTTGTTTAAATTCCCATGAAGGGAATGCAGATACATTTAAGAAAAAAACAGTCTACTTTCACACATCTCTTCTGATACAGAATTCCGTATCAGGATTCTCATTTGTTTTTCTGGTAATAAGGTACTGTTCTAACAATTTTGGGTACCTGTTAATAATATATGTGGCAGTTATACATATTTTATACTAAAGGCTATCTTAAAAGCTGCATCTTTATAGGTAATAAACTCCCTAGAAAAACACTTTCTTGAATTATTTATACTTATTTGGAAAAACAAAATCAACTATCTTTTTATAAGGTGAAGTACCAAACAAGAGCCGTTAATTATATAGTGACATATCTTGGGATTAAGGTGGCTTAATATTTATTTTTTAATCACATAGGGAAGACAGTTTGCTGCAATATAACTAACCAAGCAAGACTTGTCTATAAAGCATTCTAATGTGACTTCATAGGTTAATAGAAAATTTACTAAAAGGAAAATGTCTGAGAATGCTTTCACACACAGAGATAAAGGGACAGGGAAAAATAGGAAGTTTTGCAAAAACTCATCTCTTTCTGTGAAAACTTTAAAAATAACAAGTACTGGCAAAAATGTTATTTTGAAAAAATTACAAAAATCTATTAACATTTTGGGTTAATGGTGACATTTTGGGTTAATGGTGACATTGAGCATCATCAGACTGAAAAATGGTGACATTGAGCATCATCAGACTGAAAAAAAAAAAGAAATCTGTCACAAATCTAGCCCCATAGTGAGAATCACATGGGCAAGAAGTCTTGCCTAAATGGACAATACCAAATGTAATAGCCCTGATTCTTCATTGCCTTAGACTTTTTGCCATTGCTTGTAAGGACAGTGTAACATTCTATCGGTAATTTATGGCATTGTCACACAGTGTGTGCCATTATTACTATTCATATCATCCCATAGGAAGAGGGAATCTTCCTGGGGCAGTTCCTTGTGACCGGCCTGGTCTCCAACAACCTTCAGGCCACTTGCAGGATCAAAGTCTCCAGAGTCTTTGCTTTTGGTCATATCTGGAATGGACAGTACAACAAGTTGCATCACTGGAAAAGTTCCATGGGAACCATGTGGGAGCAGCTTTGTGTGACTCCAGGCCTGACCTTTCCCTACCTACCTTGGCTCTGCCTTTTGAGGACCCTGGAGACAGGAGCAGCCAGACAGATAGCTGACAATTTCTGTGTGAAAGAGGGAAAGATGCATTCATGGGGATGCTGACATTTAGCAGCTTTTGTCAATAATGGTTTTGCAACATTACCATACTCCAAGAATGGGAAATAGCAGTGAGATGTTTCTGTTTCCTCACTGAGTGATTCCCAAATACACAAATAGCTTTCAATATCAATTCATGAATGCCTCCTGAGAAAATGCTCCCTTGAAAACATGTAAAAAGAAGTTCTCCATTGGTTCCATTTCAATGCCAAAGCTACCTCCCTTCTAGCATAAATTTAGTGTTACTTCATTTATGTCACTGGAGATAATTTACACGGACAATAAAAAATTATGAAAGTGATATTAGAGAATTTATTTATATTCAGAATATAAAACTCGCAGCATCTTCATTTCCCTACCTGAATATTTTTTTTGTCTTTTTCACTTTCTGTGATTGTGTCCTATATTTATGCTTCAGAAAGCTGGAAGGTGTGATGCACATTGCTGTGTACTAGGACTGTCCTTTCTTTGAACATTTTTGCAGCCAAAGCTGCTTCTGTGAGTATTTGTGTGCATTGCTTTGGGAGGGTCATAAACATCTGTGAATCCAGTATTCGAGCGAAGCGTGAAATGAAGTATGTTGAATGAATTTTTGAACATACTTTTCTCCATGTAACTGCCCATCCGTGTACATGAGATACTGCCAGTTCTCAAACAGTTGTGTTTGCATTTATGCACTGTGTTTTTCCAGCGCACATGAGTGCACATACTAGGCTGAATGCATGCTTGGATAGCTAATACTATATTTCTTCCATAACCACTTGCTTCGTATTATGTCAAACTGATAGCAAGAAACAATTGTTTCTGCTGTTCTCCTTCATTGTTGTTGTGAAAAAATAGAGAGGAATATTAACATAGACAGATCTTCAGTGTTACTTCCTTTTGTGTTTTATTTTGTTCTTGGCTGGGGTGGGTGTAACCTTTTAACAAGAGACAGGTATTAATGGAACTACTGTTGCAGAGAAATCAGCAGTCTGTGAAGCAAACTGCTGCCTCCCAGTCAGAGGAGGAAGAAAGCCTCAAATGCTCTGGTCTTTTGGCTGCAATCTTGCTACAAATCTGGGTGGAAATAGATTGTTGCTGTCATTCATATAAGAGCTGTGACAAAACTTTGAGATAGGATTTTGATTACACTATAAGGGCAAGTTGGACCATATCTAACCCTTACTAATGCTCATCAGATCTTTCCAGTCAGCCTCCTCTGAGTGTTGCGCAATGGTTTCTGATCACTTTTCAGTCAACAATTTAAAACTTCAACAAGAATTTTCCAGCTGTTGTTAGTGACTGTGGAAATACCGGCAGAAGTTTTTGTTGGACATCTTTAGGAACACAGAAGAGAAAGTGCTGACATTTTAATATCAGATGATGCTTTTGAAAAATTCATTGTGGTGAACAAAGTGGTTTGATTTGGGCAAACTTCTGGAAAAAAATAACACCCTGGAAAAAAAAAGCATCTAACTAGGACTTTTCATTTTCGTGTTTTTTAATTTGTATAGTTCTTTTTCAATTTTAATGGCAAACTCCATCATGTTTTGTTAAAATAATGCCCTTTAGAGCCTAACTGTGTAACTGTGCACCCTACATCGTGTGTTCAGGAAACTCTCCCATTGGATGGAATCATGTTTGCTTGAGGGCACTACCCGTGCCCTGGACCAGCAAAATGCAAGAATTCACATTTGTAACTTCCCCGTTTCTTCTTTGCTTTTTCCGCTGTTCTCTTTTTCAAGCTCTCCTGACACATCAAATTAATATTCTGTTTGTTCTCTTCACTTTATACATTTCAGGGTGGGTAGAAAACTTAGGACTAGTATATGGTAGCCTATTGGTTTGTAAGAGAAGGTTGTTAAAATATTATGTTGGCAAAGGAAAAAGACCAGACATTAACGCTAAATAGTCTCTACTTCAAATCAGAAAACACTTTAGGCTTTAAAATGTCCATTTTTTCACAGCAGCACAGGTTTTTTACTCCAGTATTGTACAGTTCTCCAATAGTAATGTTCCCTAGGCGTTAGTGAGTGACCTGTTAAACTATAAATGAACCATGTTGAAATATAAACAAAGTGGGCTGTAAAGAAAACACTGGTCTCCAAGGTTAGCAGGTATGAAACCTCTCTGCTATTGCTGTGAGTGCTTGGAATGAATACTATCGGCCACTTAAGACATTTAGGATCAATTCACCTTAGCCAAGAAATAGTTTTTAATAGTTCATCCTAATAACAATGAGTAAGCAACTTCTATAAAGCCTAGGAACGATGATGCTGAGTTCAGTCCAAGAAAATTGTAAGTTTGGTTGATAGAGGTAACTGATTACTCAATTCTAATAGAACTTTATAATGTCTTTAACTTAGCACTGCATGATATTCTGATTAAAAATGGTCACTTTACATTGTCACTCAAGCACATATTAAACAGATTAAGAATTCACTAACTAGCAAATCCCAAAAAGCAAGTGTCAAAGGGAATCATGGACTGAAGGGTTTTCAAGGAGTACTGATGATATTCGGATGAGGCTGGATGCTGTTCATTATGATCTTAAAATATATTTATGATCAGAGTTGATAAAATGCATGGATGAGATGCTTTGTAGACAGATAATGGTGAGGATTAAATGGCTACCCAGGGAAATTTGGATTACCTGGTAAATTTTGCTTATTCATGTGGGATGTATTTCAGTGTAGTTGAATAGTGAGCCAAAAATCTCACAACTGTGAACGCAGAGCACCTGCACAGATCAGGAGACTGCCTCTTGGAAAGCCATGTCTCAGAAAGAATGGAGGTATTCCAGGGGAGAACCAATTTGACATGAAATTTCAGGTCATGCAGTGCAAAACTGGAGAATGACCTGAGATGGGTAAAGTGAGAAGCCATGTGATTCACAACTTTGACAGCCTCTATAGGCTTCTTGGCCCATGTACAATATTTAGGCACCACTGTATTAATGAAAATGCTTGTCTCACTGTCAGTTAACCTGGAACGTGAAATGCCGTCTCTGACAGTGGTTTGTACATAGTCACACAGTCAAATCCACATCTGCAAATACTGGCGAGATCTTGAAATTGGACATTCCCTGTCTCATCATCTGCAAGGCCTTATTTGGCAGGCATCCTCAGAGCTGGATCAGACCTTGCGTAAGTGATAGAGAAGAGACACTGCAGTTAGCAGCCTATTTAAGCCAGTAGCTGGAACATCCAGTTGAGCAGCAGGAGACCTGTTTGGAAGCTGAGACCAAGTCTCTCACTTCCAAGGACAACACCTCCTTTGCAATTTTCTTGGATGACACTATTGCAGTTGCATGAAATAGTAAAATACAGTTTTGACCTGAGAGAGGAGAGGACAAGCGTGAATCTGCCTTTAAAACTTATGGGCGAGGAGAGTTGGTTGGGATGCAATAAACCAGCTGCAGATCCTTGCTCTAAATCAGGAGCAACAGAGATTTGGAAATATGTCCTTCACCTTCCAGGTGAGTGCCCTTGTCATTGACCTATTGGTTATATGAAGTAGGTTTTTGTTCCTTTATGATTCTATTTGTACTAAAACCATGACCACAAGGCTACAGCGAGCCTTCTTTGCCACACATATGCTGTTCAGATGCTTCCTGTTCCCAGGTGGATCACACTCAGTATGTATACACTTGCATTTAGGAAAAACAGTGAGGGTAGTACATGAGCTGTAGCTTAACCACAGTCTTGGGTTGTGCTTGACTAACAGAGCAGTCGTAGCTTTCAAGTTGTGTCCTTTCTTATTGAAATGGGCAATAGCCCATTGTCCCATTTTTTCTAGCCGCTCTCCAAGAAGCACAACCCATACCTTTTTTAATCACATAATGACTCTGAAATTGTGATGTTTCTTTGTTTCATTCCTCTATCCTTTGATATTCTCTTCTGTGTAGATGTGAGACTGTCCAGGACAAAAGCTCTTACCATGTGTACATAAAAAACGAACCTGACATGACCTTATTGGAGATAGCGATAAATTAAGGTAGTGTATTTCTTCCCTTCTTATTTTGCTCCAGAGTTTAAGCATCCTCATTTTAGCTGTTAGTTCTGCAAGTAGTAGAAACAACATCTAGTGTTCCTATGGATTTATGTCTCAAATTCAGATTCTCCAGTGTCTAGCAACATGTTAGCTGTAATAGAAGCTTTTCCTTATAGTTAGAGCGTGGGTAACAGCTCTTCCAGTAGGGATTCTTTGGTGTCTAATGGGAGCTAAGCACATGTCTTTCCCGCACTGGGGAGAATCTACATGGTCTTTCTCCTCTAGTTGCTTATTTTCTGGCAGCTTGCAGAGACTTAGTCATTTCTGAGACAGTACTTCTGGGATAATAAATCTACTTCTGTGGCAAACATGGTGGAAATTTACCAAGAGGCTCAAGCACGAGCAGGTATAGACAGACAGACAAGACAGACATAACACAATTCCTTTCTTTTGGAAGCCAAATGAAAAAATACATGCTGAATTTTTAAATGTTAATTTGTTTAGCTTCAGCCCCCAAACGTTGTTTCTCAGTGTACTTTTTCTCAAGATTATAAAGGTGTTTGGAACTTATTTTCTTCCTGTCAAGGCAGTTCCATGATATAATCAAGTTCCAGCTCCTGTTTCTTTTGACAGACTCAACAAATTGTATGCTCTAAATCTGTCAGTGCAAGGTATTTTTATTCCAGACCTGAGATCAACTCTACAGTTCTTTTCTAAACATTTTCCACATCTCTTAGTATCCTTTACAGAAAACACTTAGCAGACATACATGCGCTATTCTAATATCAGCCTTCCTTTCTTTTGTAGGTTTATGTTTATCTTTGACCATGAATAAAGTATGTTTAAAAAAAAGAAAAAGAAATCTGAATATATAGTAGCTTTTGCAGATTTTTTCAGGCTTCTAGCATAGCCATAGCTCTGATAAATAAGTTACAATTGCTGGTTTCAGCAGCCACTGGAGGTTTCAAGTGCCTGATGCCTCATAGAGCACTGTGTTTGTTGTAAATTGTTTAAAATGGACAAAACATAATAATTTAACGGACAGTTAAAAAAATTGCTTTTAGAAAAATAGAATAAGTGCTCTGCTCCCCACTTTATAAAACAACAACACAACCCTCTTATTATATTACATTAAAAGATGACAAATCTGAGCTTTAGAAGTGAAAAAACATGT
Source organism: Gavia stellata (assembly GCF_030936135.1). Taxonomy (NCBI): domain Eukaryota; kingdom Metazoa; phylum Chordata; class Aves; order Gaviiformes; family Gaviidae; genus Gavia; species Gavia stellata. The sequence goes on from NC_082597.1 coordinate 41,683,904, forward strand.
TGTAAGCTTATTACGTGACTGTGATGTGCCGTTGCCTCCCAGCTGCTACATGATCCTGTTGTATATTTTTTTTTTGCACAAATACTTTTGGGAGTCCTGGAAATACTGCACCACATCTTTGGACACATCTTTCATGATGCTCCAGAAGGATGTCCTCATTTCAATATAGCGCACATCTTGTTAACATGTGCATTTTATAGCTGTTCATAATCTCTTTATCTATGTCTGGGGATTAACTCTGCAGCTTTCCTCATCAGTTCTTATGCTTGTTGTAGGGTTTTTCTATTTCAAATGAGATTTCAAATTTATTTTAGACTTGCCTTTTTTCCTCTTGTTGTTAATGAGTGACTACTACAGGATGTAAGCCTAACTGGCCCTTTGAGCAGCTGTTAAGATCAACTGACCTCCAAATGTCCATTCAAACCTGTGATTCTTTGTAGAAGAAAACAAAACCAAACCTGAAACACACTGGAAAATAATTTATTAGAAAATGTGTTCTAAAGTTTTTGTGTAAACTGGAAAATTTCTGACAGGAAACCAAGGGATGGCAGAAGGTTTCTCCTCTTGTGACTCTGGGTCTCAGTTGTCATTTTGGGATTTGTTTTACCTTCTGTAGAAAAGTCCAGGTGTAGTTACATGAGGTAAAGGAAGCGAGGACTCTCCCTGCGGTAAAACATTCAGTGTTTCTTTAGTGCAAGAGCATATCAGTGTAAGCTGGTGGGCATCTCCTCTGCAAAGCCTTTGAAGCACAGCAGCTCAGGGTGTAGAGACTCTGAATTGTGAAGAGAAACATTCTCAGCCTTTTTGTAGGCAGGTCCTGACCCTCTTTCAAAGTAGAAAGAAAGAAAACTTTTATTTAAAAGTTGTTCATTTCTTCCATAAGAAGCTACTGGTTTCATTTAAAACATTGAGAATCTCAACATTTATTTAGTGTTATTTTTCTTTAGATAACAAAATAAATATTTTCGACCCTGTTTTCAACCAAGGTAAATCTGTGTTCTTGTTGCTTCAGCAGACTCATTTTGATTTACACCAGAACAGTATCTGACAATCTGAGAAGAGAGCACTCTTTCTTTCCTCGGAAAAGCATGTTTATGTAGTTGTGAATCATGATTTTTTACAAAAGGAAATGACGTGCTCTAATAACTCTGATAACTCTGATACCAGAGCTGGACTTTAGTGCAGTGTCATGTGTCTCTTCTCAGTTATTTCTACTGACATTTACTTTTATGGTTCTGATTTAAGGCAGCACTTTCATTAACAAGTCTTTAATTTGATCCTTGGCTAGAATTTATGTAATTAAAAAAATGTAAGTACATTTTTAAAAGAGGAGATTTATTTTAGAGCCATCTGATTTATTTATTCACACATCATTATTATGCATTCATTGCATTTATGGTTTCCTTTCTTTGAATGGCACACACATGGAACTTGAAGGACACTTTCTGACACTTTATGGTACAAACCAGTACAAGTGATAGTCTTTCTCACAAGAGAAAATTATTTCCTCCTTCAAAAGTATTTCTGGGAAGCATAGGACTAGTGTATCAACTCAGTTCAGGAAAAAGGACGGCTGTTGTTGTGACCTTATATTTATTACACCCAAGATAGTCTCACACGTTTTCTGACAGTGGGAAGCCATCAAAAGTTACATTGCCTAGAAGCTGATTCAGGGCCATAGTTAGTACCTTGGGGTTTTTCAAAAAGCATTTAAATACCAAACAAAATTGTAATAGAATTTGAATCACACATTCCAACACAGGTATTTCTGGACATAGATGGGCAATGAGGGATGTTTTGAAGATTTAAGCAGTTCTAGTCCTTCTGCAGGGCCTTATGGAAACAGGTTTCAGTAATCAAGCCTTGATTGAAGCAGATGAGATCTGGTCCTAAGTGTTTAAAAATATTCAGCCAAAGAGCATTCTGTACTAAACCTGACTGCTTTATTTTGGACTTTGGGAACACGCTGACCCTCAGCAGGATTTTGAGAACACAGCGTCTTCTCATGGACCATAATTCTTAACCACTCACTGTTGACACAGGCTGCTTTCACAGAAGTGGCACAGTTAATTTTGACTGTTTGTTATGTCATGTGACAGTTAGTTTTGTTTTCACTCACTTCCTGACAGTTTTTTAAATAGAAGGTATAAATACAAAAGGATCAATAGACAGCAATGAATAACTCTCTGCTTTTATTTAATGTTTGAAAACATTTCCATGAAAACCTGAAAAATGTGACTGGTCATATACCAGAGACTTCTTAATGATCTGCATGACACTCATATCACATTTTCCAATGAAGTGAGGTCAACCCATTTGGTTATGAATATACCTGAGACTCTACATTTTCATTAGTAATCTCCATTAGACCTTGAAGTATTTGTTTCTGAAAGGAAACAAAGAAAACCAAGGGAAAATCTAATTCCTTATAATCTGAAGGCAGACTAAATAGTGAAGATTAAAGGCGAGGAGGGGAAGAGGAAAATATTCTGCTGATACTGTCTTCTAAGTTGCATTCTCAGTTGCTTCTTCTAGGATTTTTCTCTTTCATTTCCATCCACTTTCCAACCGAAAGAGCCCAGAGGCCAAATCATGTCCAAGGGTCAGCAATGCAATAGGAGGCATTGACAGTAACTTTAACAAAAATGAAGCATTTTTTCCAGATTATTCAGTTTATTCACCTGTTTTTTACAGAATCACAGAATCATTAAGGTTGGAAAAGACCTGTAAGATCACCAAGTCCAACCATCAACCCAACACCACCATGCCCACTAAACCATGTCCTGCAATGCCACGTCCATATGTCCCTTGAATACCTCCAGGGATGATGACTCCACCACCTGCCTGGGCAGCCTGTTCCAATGCTTCACCTCTCTCTCAGTAAAGAAATTTTTCCTAATATCCAGGCTAAACTTCCCCTATATTCTATTTTTATTTGATGACAATGACTGTGTTCTTTTCAGCATATTTTGCCTATTGTGATGGTGCCATGTATTATATCACTTTATAGAGACTGAAATGCAATTAAGTTAGGATTGTATTTCATGTTAAGGACTTGAAGGCCACTTTTGCACCAGAAGCAACTCTTAGACTGATTGTGCCTGTCTCAGGCATTTTATGTATTACAACAGGTTTGTTGATATAGCTAAGTTGGTGCAGCTCTACTGGTAAATGCTTTTTCTGTAGAGACAGCCTGTGCCAGGAAAGGGAAGTGTTGTGCTATAATTTATATCATTTCTTCCAATAAAATAAACTATACTGGCAAAAGCATATTTTTTTTTCCTTTCAAACACAACTGTATAAAGCACTGACTCAGTGCTTTAATACTTCTCAGCAAGTTATTGTACTGGCACAGAATGACTGTTGGTGCACTAGAGCTGGCTGAGAATTAAATATACTGCCCATAGAAACCTAAGCTCCTAGGAGCATGGACTGCTTTTACTGATGCTTTTGGTAAGAAAGATTTCTCTTCTGTGGCTGAGACTTCCATGCTAGGCAAACCCTTTTTGCATGGGCTGATGGTAACAGACTCAACTGTGATGCGTGAAAGCGGGGTTTATATCAATATTCTGGGTTATACAACCCAGTGTCTCAGCTTAGACTTTTTCCCACCCTAAGTGAACGTGCTGTTTCAGGTGTTCTGAGGTCCATAAATCTCACTGTTTGGTGGGTTATGGACACTGTAATTGTGATGTGAAACAGAAAACTATTGAAATAATAAAAATCTCTACAGTGTGGAAGAACTCTTTCCAATCACCTCTACTGGTTGCTAATATTTCTTCGGCGTTACTTTGCTCCATATAAATGGTGTGAAAAGGAAAAGGGGAGTATTTCACTATCTCCATGTATCCCATCATCTCATAAAGCTGTTAGGTACAGATCTCTTTTCTTTTTCCCCCATGGTCATACAACTCCTATAGAGCTGGGTTTGGGGATGCTTCTGTCCCACGGTGCAGCAGGAGATGAAGGAAGATTCTTTAAATTTCTTGTCTTTGGACCAAATGAGTTGGTAGCAATTAGAAATATTATCATACAATGAAATCTTGGGGAAAAAAAAAAAGGATGCTGTGTTTAGAAAAACAACAGGGCTTTTCGCTAACTGTTGTGTAAGCTCTTGCAAAAATAGTTGTAACAATATTTGTTATTAAAGCTCATACATTTTTCTGTGAACTAATTTCTGTAAGTGCAATACAAAGAAAATATCGTTTAATTCATTGGACTATGAAGTCGACCTCAGCTTTGGAAAAAAAAAATTAGTATTCTTTCCTTGGCTGATCCACTGTGTTGCATATTCAGAACACATATTCAACCCATCAGCTATTTCCAGGTAATTATTGGTTACCAGACATCTACGTTCCCGTGGTCATGGGAGTGAAAATGGGTTTCCTTTACACCATTTCCCTTCATTAGATGACTTTCATACCACTCTAATTTTTGTTCTTTTCATGATCTTTTTGACAGGAGAGATTTTGTCTTATGCAAAATGTTCAGTGTGAGCTAGCTTGAACCAAGTTTAAAAACTGTTGTATTTTCTACACTGTTTGCTCAGCTCTAGTTTCTGCTCTTTGCCTCTTCCAGGCAAAGAGCAGAAAATCTCCCTATTTTGAACTTTTCCTTTGAATTGCTATTTACTTGCAACTCTTCTTTTTACTTTGTCAGCCACCTTTGAGCAACATATCAGATCCTCTATTAAGACACAGGATGTTTACAACTCTGTACTGCACAGAACCTTATTAATCACATCTCTACTCTAATTAGTCAACGACGAATTATCTGTACTGATGTCTGTGGTGGATTGACCCTGGCTGGATGCCAGGTGCCCACCAAAGCCGCTCTATCACTCCCCTTCCTCAGCTGGACAGGGAAAATACAACAAAAGGCTCGTGGGTCGAGATAAGGACAGGGAGATCCCTCACTGTTACCATCACGGGCAAAAAAGACTCGACTTGGAGAAATTAGTTTAATTTATTGCCAATCAAAATCAGAGTAGGATAACGAGAAATAAAATCAAATCTTAAAAACACCTTCCCCCTACCCCTCCTTTCTTCCCGGGCTCAACTTTGCTCCTGATTTTCTCTACCTCCTCCCCCCAAGTGGCACAGGGGGACGGGGAATGGGGGTTGCAGTCAGTTCATCACAGATTGTTTCTGCTGCTCCTTCCTCCTCACACGCTTCCCCTGCTCCAGTGTGGGGTCCCTCCCATGGGAGACAGTCCTCCACGAACTTCTCCAATGTGGGTCCTTCCCACGGGCTGCAGTTCTTCACGAACTGCTCCAGCGTGGGTCCCTTCCATGGGGTACAGTCCTTCAGGAACAGACTGCTCCAGCGTGGGTCCCCCATGGGCTCACAAGTCCTGCCAGCAAACCTGCTCCAGCATGGGCTCCTCTCTCCATGGGGCCAGAGGTCCTGCCAGGAGTTTGCTTCAGCGTGGGCTTCCCATGGGGTCACAGCCTCCTTCAGGCATCCACCTGCTCTGGCGTGGGGTCCTCCATGGGCTGCAGGTGGATATCTGCTCCACCGTGGACCTCCATGGGCTGCAGAGAACAGCCTGCCTCACCATGGTCTTCACCATGGGCTGCAGGGGAATCTCTGCTCCAGTGCCTGGAGCACCTCCTCCCCCTCCTTCTTCGCTGACCTTGGTGTCTGCAGAGTTGTTTCTCTCACATATTCTCACTCCTCTCTTCTCTGACTGCTGTTGCACAGTTGGTTTTGCCCTTTCTTAAATACTTTATCCCAGAGGTGCTACCACCATTGCTGATCAGCTCGGCCTTGGCCAGTGGCGGGTCTGTCTTGCAGCCGGCTGGCATTGGCTATATCAGAGATAAGGGAAGCTTCTAGATGCTTCTGACAGAAACCACCCCTGGAGCCCCCCTGCTACCAAACCTTGCCATGCAAACGCAGTACAATATGGTTCCTAGTGCTGCTATTTAGAAGCCCAACAAATGAAGAGAATAAGCACAATCCTTCAGACAATGTGAAGACCAGGATCATGCCAATCTACCACAGACACGTAGAGTGGTGATTTGGGGAATAAGGTAATGGCAACAAGGTCCCAGTAAAACATTTTTACATAAGTCAGTATATTCAGGGGTGGAAATTATCACAGCAGTACATTCATGTATTGATTAATATATTGATGTAATACATGATATATATATAATGCACTATATAATAATCACAAATAATAATCTGCCTTTCATCATTATATTCTAGTTAATCTCTTCTGTTATCCATCCTGTTCTCTTCTTCCTCTACTTCAACTTTTCCTCTTGTATTCATTTTGTTCATTTGCACTGTAGGAATAATTCAAATGTCTCATAAATACTCCTGTTCTGAAGTGATTTCTGCAGATACAGAAGCTTTGAAGTTTTGACTTAAATTATGCATACACCCGATTAATATTTCTTGAGAGATACTGCTCTGAAAACTTTCAAGTTACAAACATCAAAGTTTTCATACATGCTCAAACACTGCCAGATCAATGAACAATTGTTGGAACTTATTAGTCTTGGCAATTTCTATTTTTGTATGATAACTTCTGAGGAACTTCAGAAGACTTCCTTATTTTCTTCCTTGAGTTATGGCCTTATCAGAATTGGCAAGCGAGAAAGGATAGTGAGCTTTGTTCCTGAGGAAGCCCCACAGCAGACTTGGAGGTTCAGAAGGAGAAATGCTTTCCTGAGGTTTGCAAACTGCATCAGAATTGGTCAGGAAACTTTTCTTGATCCTTCATATATGTCAGAAGTGAGTGCAAGAAATCATGGACAAGCTGTCTCAATCTAAATTGACATGTTGTCAGACTTCAGGACCCTTAATAATGGTGGGGTTTCTCTGATGTTTGAGACTACGTGATGCAGGAAGAGGCTGTGGTGGTCTTCATCTCTGAGATAGTTTTCAAGGTTTCCACTCATAGAAGTAGAATTCCTACATGATTTTTTACATGTATAAGCTTCATAGAGAGAAGGTTCACAGGACTTGGTTCTGTCTCTTTTTCTAGGGCCCATTTTAAGCAAATAACGTCAGCAAATGTGAAGGGAAATGGTGTAATCTGCATGGTGCTATCTTCGGGGGAAGAAAGTCTGAAAGAAAATGAAGTCTGATCGTAGTAGAGATCTGATTCAACTTCTCACATAGACATCAGAGTTATGCTCAGACCCCTATTTAAAGGTCTACCCCAGAGACACTGCTGTTAAATTAGACAGACCAATACATTAACAACAAAGAGAGCCAAGGAGAATCTCCATCCTTTACTGGATGCGGGAGGGGGAACATTGTCACCAAGGATGAGGAAAAGGCTGAGGTACTTAGTGCCATATTTGCCTCAGTCTTTAATAGCCAGACCAGGTATTCTCAGGGTATTCAGCTCCCTGAGCCGGAAGACAAGGATGGAGAGCAAATCAAACTCCCCATGATCCAGGAGGAAGCAGTTAACAACCTGCTATGCCACCTGGACCCTCACAAGTCTATGGGGCCTGATGGCATCCACCCAAGGGTGCTGAGGGAGCTGGTGGAGGAGCTTGCCAAACCACTCTCCATCATTTATCAACAGTCCTGGTTAACAGGGGAGGTCCCAGATGACTGGAGGCTTGCCAATGTGACGCCCATGACAAGAAGGGCCGGAAGGGGGATCTTGGGAACTACAGGCCTGTCAGCCTGACCTTTCTGCCAGGGAAGAGTATGGAGAGGTTCATCTTGAGGGTGCTCACAGGGCACGTGCAGGACAACCAAGGGATCAGGCCCAGCCAGCATGGGTTCATGAAGGGCAGGTCCTGCTTGACCAACCTGATCTCCTTCTATGGCCAGGTGACCCGCCTAGTGGGTGAGGGAGAGGCTGTCGATGTTGTCTACCTGGACTTCAGTAAAGCCTTCGACACTGTCCCCCACAGTATTCTCCTGGAGAAGCTGGCAAATCGTGGCTTAGACAGGTGTACTCTTTGCTGGGTAAAAAACTGGCTGGATGGCCGAGCCCAGAGAGTCGTGGTGAACGGTGTGAAATCCATTTGGCGGCCGGTCACAAGCGGAGTCCCCCAGGGCTCAGTTTTGGGGCCGGTCTTGTTTAATATCTGTATCGGTGATCTGGATGAGGGGATTGAGTGCTCCCTCAGCAAGTTTGCAGATGACACCAAGTTGGGTGGGAGTGTTGATCTGCTTGAGGGTTGGAAGGCTCTGCAGAGGGATCTGGACAGGCTGGATCCATGGGCCGAGGCCAATTGTATGAGGTTCAACAAGGCCAAGTGCCGGGTCCTGCACTTTGGTCACAGCAACCCCATGCAACGCTACAGCCTTGGGGACGAGTGGCTGGAAAGCTGCCCCGCAGAAAAGGACCTGGGGGTGTTGATTGACAGCCGGCTGAATATGAGCCAGCAGTGTGCCCAGGTGGCCAAGAAGGCCAACGGCATCCTGGCCTGTATCAGAAATGGTGTGGCCAGCAGGAGTAGGGAGGTGATCGTGCCCCTGTACTCGGTGCTGGTGAGGCCACACCTCGAGTACTGTGTTCAGTTTTGGGCCCCTCACTACAAGAAGGACATTGAGGTGCTGGAGTGTGTCCAGAGAAGGGCAGCGAAGCTGGTGAGGGGTCTGGAGCACAAGTCTTATGAGGAGCGGCTGAGGGAACTGGGGTTGTTCAGTCTGGAGAAGAGGAGGCTGAGGGGAGACCTCATCACTCTCTACAATTACCTGAAAGGGGGTTGCAGAGAGGTGGGTGTTGGCCTCTTCTCCCATGTGACTAGTGTCAGGACAAGAGGAAATGGCCTCAAGTTGCGCCAGGGGAGGTTCAGGCTGGATATTAGGAAAAATTTCTTTACTGAGAGAGTGGTGAGACACTGGAATAAGCTGCCTAGGGAAGTGGTGGAGTCAGCATCCCTGGAGGTATTCAAGGAACGTGTGGTCAAGGCACTGTGGGACATGGTTTAGTGGGCATTGTGGTGTTAGTTGATGATTGGACTTGATGATCTTACAGGTCTTTTCCAACCTTAGTGATTCTGTGATTCTGTGAATGCTTGTCCTGTGTATCCCTGGCAGCATTGAGATCACCATGGATCCCATTGCCTCTGTATTTTCACTGCATTTTCTACAGGTTTTGAATTCTATCCAGCTACCAAGCTACTGCCTCTAGATTTCTACTAGGATTTGATCCTAATCCAAAGGTTGCTCAAGTGGGTCTTCACTGCTGTCTGGAGAATGCAGTGTAGCTGCCATTCATTCAACTTTAATTTGCAAAACACTTCTGCATCCATCTTCTGCCCTGCAGCTCGAGATGGAGATAATACTTTCTTTCGGATCTTTATTCTGAGTGGTATTGATAAGTTGAAGTGCTTTTTAAACAGATGCTATGTCCAACCTGATAAGCAGTTCATTTTGGTGGAGCCACTGAAATTCATTCTGGTTAACTGGTGACATCTGTGAACTGTTTTGGCTGAGCTGAAAAACATGACCTCAATCTGAAGTTCTTATACAGTACTCTTTTTCTTCCATTTTTACTAGAGTTTTAAAGAATTCCATAGCTTAGTTATGATAATAAGTGTATCTGAAATTATTCAAAGCTATGGAGTATAAATATGTATTAATATTATTTCTGCTATTTTGTCTGTGGTATTAATTATGAATAAGATTTCCTTGAATCTTATAGCTGTAAAATACAAGGCAAGTTGACAGAAGTAATTGTTAGGTTTAGTAATATTTCTGGTATTATGTTTCCTTTAACGTGTCAAGTGGCAAAGAAGTCCTGAGCTATGGCGTTGTACCAGGATGTGCATGACCTTTACAGACAGAGCTGGTCCCAGGGCAGGGCAGTTCCGACCCAGAATGGATTCAGGGGAGCTTAGTCTAGGTGGTCAGAGGAGTGTGCCTGGGACAAGGTGCAAACCTGCTACCGAGGTCCATGAGCCATCCTTTCCCCAGACAGTATGAGTGACAGCAGGAGAGAGCAGCAGTTGCCACTGAGTCTTTCAAGACAAAGTTTTCTAAACTGTGTTTTCTAGGAGGATGACTAGAAAAGGGCAGGGAAGGAGGCCTAACAGTAAGCCACAGGAAGACCCCAATAAGCCATCAGAAAAGGTGATGGGGTTCTCTGCATTAATACCTCTCATGTCTGTAAAATACATGAAGCCTGGGGACATCTTTAAAGTTCTCTTTCTGTGTGCCTCTTTCACTGAATAAATCTTTTTGTTCACCATGCAAAATGGATCAACTTCTGGCGGTACCTCACCCAGAATAGCTGATATTCCAGTGACTATGAAATCATTTGCAGATACAGACTTATCTCCCATCAGGCAATGAAGGGAGCTTAGCTCAGGTTCCCCTGCATCTCAGTGGCTGCTCTAACTACTGTGTTATGGTATAAAGTGCACATCAATATGTAGTCTGTTAACTGTTGTTTTCCTGATAAAAAGGAGTTGGATTATTAGTTGCTTGAACGATACCTTTTAAGAAATATTAATAGAGATGAATTCTCAGTGCTAAAATCATGAAATGAATCCAGTGTGGTTCCTGATAAGCTGAAAAACACTCTCTATAGCATACCACTGCTCTTTGAGCCAGTAACTAAACAGGATGGCATCAGTTCTGCTATATGCTGGCTTACATGAGCTTTTTCATTGTGTTCCAAAATGTGCTCTTGAGGCTCTCTGTTAAGCACCAAAATCAGAAATTTTTCCTGTGCAAAAGGTCATAGTGATGTGGGCAAAGATAAGTGGGCAGCGGCGTCCCCATGAGAGGGATCTGAAGGTTCAGTTAAAATTTCTTTTACAAGTGGTGTCCTTCTGAAGAAGAAGACGTGGAGAGGCTATGTAGTTACAGCTGCTCAAGGCTGAGGTTCTAGGGACCATTTCTTGCTTTCACAGTCTTTAACAGTTTTAGGTGCCTGGAACATAGGAATATGTAGATATAAAATAAATGTTCATTTAAGAATCAGAATATTTTACCTTCTCTGTACAAACACAGAACAAATGTCAGTCACAAATATATTTGATTATTACTGTACCACTCAAAGAAACTTTTACTACACATTAGGATTTCATTATTGCCCTAAAGACATGAAACTGATCATAGAATGTCTTTACGTCTCAAGATGTTATTATCAAGTTTTGCTGTTGGCTACAGGCTACTGTATGTAACAGAGGAAGGGAAGACAGTGTGATCTTTTAATGATAGCTAAAACACATTTTTGACATCCTTCTTGTTTAATATCTTTTATTAGCTATTCATTATTCACTGTTGGAATACATTACTCTATGTTTGCAATATTCATTTTCCAGGAGACACACATTTTAATCATCAAAGCTCTTCTTTAAAATTAAGTGCAATAGGAAAAGCTTGGTGAAATTTAGGTACAAGCTGACAAGTTAATATTTGCTTAAGCAGGGAATAAACATTAAAAAGTTTTTGTGACTGAAAAACAAAAGGCCATGAAAAAATGTAAAGGAAAACAATCTGAAACCATCAACCACCCAGCTCAGACTGCTAAAGTCTACACTAGAGAAGAACACAGTGGCAAGGAGCAGTGCATACAAACTATGAAACATCTGATATTTGCCATTATATTTTTTTGGACTGTGAGAGAGTAATCACTAGCTTGTAAATACCAATTACAAGGCAGAATGAATACATTGAGAAGGCACTGATTTTTTATTTTCTATTTGGTTTATGACCAATAGACTATTTCATATGGAAAATCTATCACAAAGAGCTGTGCACTAGAAACATACAATCTATGTGTGACTAAAGGTATGTAAATGCATAATTAAAATTCCTAACAAATAAGTCCTGTCGGATTTATAACAGTAAGAAAATAGCAAATTTGCAATTTAATGTATATAGGCACAGGTAATCTCATGTAATTAAAAAATCATATTTTCTTTCAACCCTTTTACTGCAGCATCTGTGTTTTTCCTCAGACTTCACTCTTCACATTTTCTCATTTCCTTCTCATTTTGATTTTTGTATATAGTTTCTTTCATATTTGAAACAGTCTATTAGTCATCAACAGCAACAAAAGAAATCAGTGTTTTTATCTAGCCTGTTCTGTACATGATTTTTGAAAGGGTTTCCTGTATTTCTGCTGCCAAAGGAAAAAAAACAAACTGCGGAATAGTTTGTGGATGTTATGTGACACAATGAGCTACCTCTGTCTGGCCATAATAAATGGACAGAACATTGATCCTTTTTTCCCAGGATGTTTAGAAAGGGTTTGATTCTGGAATATATAAATCCAGCTGAAATCAAGTCAGCTACAATAGAGAAATTTGTTTGCGAGATGATATGTTGGGGGATTGTTTGTTCTTTGGATAGAAAGTAGTGTTTTCTGACAAAATCAAAAATTTCACATGACAGTGTTTCCCTTCTTTATATAGTTTGATCATTTCATCAAACAAGCAAACAAACAAAATGTAAGTCAGTCAGAGGCTTACTTCATGCATCTCCTTTCTATACGGAGAAGGAAGAAAAAGGTGTATATTGGAAGCTGATGACCTGAGAGTCTTGCTCAAAAATGTGGCTGTCATATAGGGTTACAACATCATTTTGCTCCTGAATATTATTTTTGATATTCTTCCAAGAAGTAAAATGCATCCACTGACAATCTCAGTAAGTATGCAAAAAGTATTATTTCCTGTGTTTGCCAGGTTTTTCTCCAGGGGGTAGCCTGAGTCCTGGTTGTCTTTATCTACAGTCATTTTGCTTTTAAAAAGTCCAGTAGAGAAGTTTAAACCTGATTCAGGAAATGCAAGTTCCAGTCACAGAATCAACACAATAATTTGTGAGAGGTTTCTAAAAATAAGTAAAGGGTTTCTGGTGGGAACTTCACGGTTAGCTCTCTACACTCAGTGTCATTGTGTCCATTGCCAAGGTTCACAAGCAGGATAATTTTATGAAGTATTTCTATCCTGGTTTGAAGAATCAGTCTGACTTACTCCTAGTAGAAGGGTGAGAACAACTTCCAGGTTTTAAAGGGAAGTTAACCACTTCAAAATCTTGATAAGGACTGAAACACTGATGGAATATGCCAGTATCACTGCTTTGTAAACCAGCTTCATGCAGACCTCATTTTTGGGTTTTGTAATTTAACCTTGTAAATTAATTTGTAATATAGTTCCTAATGTCCTTTTACACACACGAGAGCTGTACTCTTGCAATGTACATGCTGTGAACTGGCAAATGCTGGGAAGTGACACACTGCTTGTCTTTTCATAAGTGCTTATATATTTTAATTTTTTTTCTTCTCTCTGAGTACTGCTGTTCTATACGGCTTCTGGAATGACTGGGTACCTTCCCTGGGATATGCTCAGTCAGTATGGGTGGTAACTAAAATTATGAAATCAGACAGTATTTTTAGTGCTCAGTGTTTTGTATATGCTTAATTCTGTTTAATGGCCACTCTTTATTAGAATCTCTACTGCAAATGCATCTCTGTGCTGAGATATTCTTCAGTAAAATACTCTAATGTATCATCTGCAACTTGGAGAAAGTAGATAATTTATTTATACCATGGTGACACACTTATTTCCTAGTTAGCATATGCATTATTCTTGTCGTCCTTTAAGATTTTTTGCAAAATCTTCTGATAGTTCTTTTAGACTATGCAGGAAGCAAAGATACGGTAGGATTTGAACAGAATTAATAGTAATTTGTGAGGAATGTCATGCAGAAATTGTGAAATCAGTGTCATCACTGGCTTATTGGACTGTATGTGCACAGCATATTCTTTCCATTTCCATTTGTTTTATATACATTAGGTATTTTTCAATACCACTGAAAGTACAACATCCTTGACCTTGGCTTATTCTGTGGTAATCTCACTGTTTAAAGCTGTACATTCTCTTGATCACAGTCTTTTTGACTTGTGAAGTACTAAATGACCAGGGACTTGACTTCCTACCTGATAGCTTGAACAACAAAAGCATTCAAACTAAAACTGTGGTTTCCAAGTAAAAAGGCAGGAAGCTCAGGTACCCAAAGAATATTCCTGAACTTCACACAAACACATAATCACACAGAATCATTAAGGTTAGAAAAGGCCTGTAAGATCATCAAGTCCAACCATCAACCCAACACCACCATGCCCACTAAACTATGTCCCACAATGCCATGTCCACACATTCCTTGAACACCTCCAGTGAGGGTGACTCCACCACTTCCCTGGGCAGCCTGTTCCAATGCTTCACTACTCTCTCAGTAAAGAAGTTTTTCCTACTATCCAGCCTAAAGCTCCCCTGGCGCAACTTGAGGCCATTTCCTCTCGTTCTATCACTTGTCACTTGGGAGAAGAGACCAACACCCACCTCTCTGCAACCCCCTTTCAGGTAATTGTACAGAGCGATGAGGTCTCCCCTCAGCCTCCTCTTCTCCAGGCTGAACAACCCCAGTTCCCTCAGCCGCTCCTCATAAGACTTGTGCTCCAGACCCCTCACCAGCTTCGTCGCCCTTCTCTGGACACACTCCAGCACCTCAATGTCCTTCTTGTAATGAGGGGCCCAAAACTGAACACAGGATTCGAGGTGCGGCCTCACCAGCGCCGAGTACAGGGGCACGATCACCTCCCTGCTCCTGCTGGCCACACTGTTTCTGATACAGGCCAGGATGCTGTTGGCCTTCTTGGCCACCTGGGCACACTGCTGGCTCATATTCAATTTTCTTCTGACACAGCTAAGAGTCATTGATCCTTGGGGTGTTTGCTGTGATTTATCTATCTCTCTGAACATGCCAGGGAGGGTGGCTGCCTACTTGCTTTTTGGTTGTTGTGGGGGATTGGTTGTTGTTTTTTTTTTTCCATTTAGCTCAAGTAGCAGCACTCTGTAAAGTGCATCTGAAATATTTTTCCTTAAATATTTATTTGCCCTTTTCAGGTATGACCAAAGTGGAGCTATCTAAAATCAATGTGACCTCAGGTTTTTCATAATAATACTGACCTATTTTTCTATGAAGAAATTTCAAAATAAGCTTCCTTCCACCTTTACTCTATGCAAATTTCTGGGATTGCTTGTAGACTCACTTAAACTTTTGCTTCCAAACTTTCTTTCTGTAATGAGTTAATTAACTTTTAGAAATGTAAAATACTTGCCCTCTAAACCAGAAAAAAATGCAGGACTAAGGTATTTCATATCCCTGCTGATATACTGCAGTACTGATATTCAGTACCACAACCATTTTTTGGCAGTCATTTCTGCAAAGAGGAATAAAGTATTGCTAAATCTTTTTCTCATTTTTATACATATCATCACTTGATTTCAGTGATGGGACACTCTGTAAGAATGTTAATTAATGCATTTCTGTGGAACTACCTTCAGTGAAATGAATGACTTACTTTCTGCTAGGTGTATGTACAAGATCAGCACACTTCTACTGGGTTGGGAATAGGTTGCTTTTCTGTGAGCATGGGGTAGCTGATGCAGAGATAAGAAAAGGATGTGGTCTAACTCTCATCTACTGAGTATATGGCCTTTGAACAGCACTGCCAGTCGCTAGGACTACTCAGTTTTTTTACATCTCTTCTTTAAAAATATTTTATGACAAATAAAATTTGGGGATAAAGAAATGCCTTTCTGCAGCCGCTCAAGTTATTAGTCCAAAATCCCTTACCTTTTTTCACAGAAACAATGTCTATTCAGACCAGCATCTGATAATCTAAATGCCTAGGACCTTACCTGAATTAGCTGTGTAACAGGTTCAACATTGAGCTTACTCACTTCTGAGAAATTGGCCTAAAATTCGTGATTGCAACCCTGGTTTAAGCATACGTTTTTTTCAGTAAAATTATTGAGTTTAGACTATGACTTTTTCCTGTTAAACTTAGATACTTACATTCTTATAACCACATACAATGTATTCAGCCAGACTGTTCTAAAGATTTTATAGAAAAAAAATCTTTCTCTGTGATATAAGAGCAGCTATCCACAGTAGAATATCTATATGACTATATGTATATATTTTTTTTTAAATAGAAACATATTGCTAGACAGTGATGCAACTCTATAGTACAGGCAAACTTTTAAGTCTTTAACTCTGAAAGAAATCTGGATTAGATAAATAAATAGGTAATTTTCATTTTAAAACTCTGTGACCAGAATTCTGGTCTAATATATGTGTAAGGAACTCTCATTAATTTAAAGGGGGTTTCAAACTTCTAGCTGAGAGCAGAATTCTTCCCCCTTGAATTGCCCACTCACTGTTTCTGAGGTAAAAGCAGAGGTGCAATGACAAGGAAATTCCTATCCTCTTTGTCCTCTTAATATACACTTCATAAGCATTTTATTAATTTGCTTGTTTTACTGGTAAAAATGCACTTACATGTATTCACACCCTACTCAAATTTTAGGAATACGTAACAAACCCCATAAATAAAGTGAAGGAGTTAGATTGCTAAAGTATTACAGAAAGCAGAATATATAAAATACAAAAGTATCTGAATTACTTTTTAGGTGGCCCTAGGAAAATTATATATCCGTTGATAAACTGCCCTGTGATATAAGGGGAAAAATGTTTTTTTCAGAGAAATCAAGAAAAAAGTTGTTGGCAGGAAACTACTTGTGAAGTGTCGTGTCATGTAATGATATAGAAACAGGAATTAGTGTACCCATACCATGCAAAATGCCCACCGCACCCCAAAGCTAATGACTCCAAATAGAATCAGAATTACTGATTTGTCACAAAATTTGTCAGATTACCTTAGAGCCTTTGAATGGAGGATTTTGAATGAGTTCTCCCAGCAGATCTTAAATCTACTTCTCTTGAGAGATGTTCCTTTCAGAGATCATCTTTGATCCACTTGATCTGTTCAAAATTATGAACTTTCATGTGGGTGATAAAAAAAAGTTACCGCAAAGTAAAAAGCCTGCATATTTTTGGAACTACAGATGGACCTACAAAAGGAGAGTCTTTGAGACGGGAAAAGCTATGCACATCTCAGGGAAAATATATTTAACAAAAAAGCCCTCCAGCTTTTCAATTGCAGAGCTGGGTGTAGCGTAGATTTCAATTTTGCTTTTCAAAAAAGTGAACAATGTGTATTTCCCAGCTGAAGGACCCATAGCCATGTAGCTAAAATTGTCAAAATTTATAACACAGCTCTACTCCTGTTAGTCCTGCTCTGACAATTAGGGAGGTGAGACTTGTGGACTTCAGATGCTCAGCACAAGCAGGACCACTAAATAAGAATAAGTCTCTGAGGAAGCAAAGAAGATGAGAGCTGATCAGGGCCCCTGGGACCTTTTGAATCCATCAGGACTGAAAATGCTTTTCTAAAATAAAAATAACCAAACACCAACATTAAGTTACTGGTCAAAACATCTATTTGTCCTATTCTAAACCAGACATTCCGTGAAAGGAGGTGAAGAGATCTCATCTCCAGGGTTGAGGGCATGTCACTAAATAAGGAATATTTTTAGTCACTGCAATCTCAAACTGTCAGACCTACTGAAAAGTGGCATTGGATTTTCACTTTTTTTCCAACCTGAATTTGTAAGTCAGTCACTCAATTTTAGCTAAAGTAGTTCCAAGTCTCAGCCCCTGATTCTAAAGTTAGATCCCAAAGCAGAACAAGTTAATATGATCCTATTTTATTTAATTAGTCTAGCACAATCCTTTAACAATCCCTCTTTCACCAAGAAATAATGAATAATAAATAAAGGTTGAGCCATTGGAGAAGGAAAAATCTTGACTGTAGTGATACTAATGGATTTACGCTGTTCTTCCCCAAGCACTCAACAGAAAAAGGAGAAAAAGGTTAACTCTATTCCTAAAAAACAGTCAATAAATTATTTGGTAATAAAACTGTATCAAATCACAGATTTGCTATGAGACATTTTTAGCCAACCAGTTCAGTAAGGACAGGTAGAGTACATGACTGGGGAGTAACAAATGCATGCAGTCATATTTAGGAAATGGGAAGAAAAGGAAGGAATTGTAAACACAGTGGTAAATTGAAAAATGCCATTGAGGTTTACCAAAGAGAGGATATGCCAGATTTTCTTGATAGATTTCTTTTGATGAGAGTTGTTTTTCTAGACAAAGAAAATGCAGTAGATCGCATTTTTTTTGGACTTTAGGAAAGCACTTGACATAGTGGCACCTGGGAAATTATGAGTTAAAAGGTTGAAGATGGGAGTTACTAGAACTGTAATGCATTAAATGAACTGGCTAAAAGAAGGTGAGAACAAGTTGCATTGACAGAAAAAGTGTCAGGTTTGTAGGAAATTACCAGTGGAGTAATTAAAAAGTTTTTTGTGGAACTAAGTTTTAATTTTTTCAGAAATGCCCTTGCCACCAGAAGTGTCAGTGTGCTGATGAAATTCGTTGATGGTGTGAAGTTCAGAGACATCTTTCATACAGAGGAGAGAGATGTGACATAAGAACTTCATGACTCTGAGATATGGTTTAACAGAAATGAAATGATATGGAGATATAAAGAGAACAACGTTTTTTTTTTTTGCTAAAGGGGTAATAAGGAAACTCACGCAGTAAGCAGAGAGCGTGTGAGTTGGAAAGAAAACTTGGAGGGGAAGGTGCAAAGGGAAGTAGTTAGTCTCAAGATAACTATGAATTAGTAACATATGCCAGTTTGGGCATTGTCCTACCTGAGAAACATGTATGAGGAATAAACTCAGACTGGGACAAATACAGATAAGAGCTGTTGGGATGATCAGAGGAATGGAGAAACCTTTGCTAGTGAGACTAAAACATCTTGGGTGTTTAAAACACCAAGCAGAGAGTGTTACTGTTACTACTTCAGGATGAAGGCAAGGAGCAGGGAAGAGGAAAAGCTGTTTAAAACCAGGAACAAATGGTTTTAAAGAGAGGTAAGTTGGAAGTGAAAATAGCCTAAATATTCTAGCATTCAGAGCAATGACTTTGTGGACTGTCTTCCAGTGGAAGATTGATAGTAATCATTTTGAATAAGGTTCTTCATTAAACTCAGAGGGATTTCTTGCTGAGTCCCTGAGATAATGTGGACCTCAAATCAGTGGCTCAGAATCCCTCCCAGTGCTGTGGTGTTAGATTAATACTCTACTAAAAGGGACCAGAAAATTATAGCTACAGTTATAAAACTGTACTTCTTTTCCTTGATCAACATGTTTCCACAGAAAATGTTAATGCTTTGACAAAAAAAAACCCAAACCAAACCAAACAACTACCCAAAGCAACTCCCTCCCCACCCCACCCCCCACCCCCCGCCAAGCAAATACCACCAACGCCAACAACTAAGTCCTGGAAAATTGATTTTGTCTGTGGAATTCCACCACACCATGGCCTGGGAACTACTGATGCAGTGGTTCAGGTGTCCAGTCCTCTCATGACCTCCCTAGGCTGGGCTCTCTGCTCTATTTCCCACAGGCACTGCAGTCTGTCTTCCTGGTGAACTGCATTGTGCCCGATGAGTATTGTGGCTGGTGGAGAACTGGGACATGCAGGGATGTCTGAGAGAGCTTTTCTGCTTTTAGAACTTTTTATTTTGTTAAAAGTAATACATTTCCATGGAAACAAAGCTATTTGAGGAATTTCAATTAGTCAAAAATCCCATTTACAATGACAATATAGTTTTGATGAACATATTTTCTAAACAGCAGTAATTAACAAAGCAGTAATGTGAATAATTCCTACATGCACAGGCTAGCTAAGAGAAAAACCCAGGCTTTGGAGATGGTTAAAATTTCCTATGGCTTTGACAATTTGCTTTCTTAGAACTGGGCAAACATCACACTGATATCAGGAACATCATCAAAGCTTGATCTTGCTGTCACTGGCTTCAGTAGGAACAAGACCGGAACCCAGGTGAACTTTTGAGATCACTGTTAGCTAGCTTAAATTAATTAACCATCTTCCACCCTCCAGCAGTAGCTGCTGTTAGCAATCTCATTTCATTTTCTGACTTGAAATTACAGTAATGCTAAAGCATTTAACTTTGTCTCTTTTATATGACACTATTTTTGACATCTAATAGGAGTACTCTTCTGGCATTTACTATCCTTCCTTTATTACAAGTCTGCCTGCCTTTCATTACATGTTCATTATTCTTATGGTGACTATATTTCATATTTATCACAGTGGTTAAAATCATATCAGTCACAATCAGCAATCAAATACATTACTGAAATGTTTATTGATCTGTAAGCAACAGGTACAGTAAATTTAAAAAATGTTGTTTCCCAAGGACATGAATTCATTCAGGCATTTTGGAACTAGGCAAAACACTATTACTGTAGTAAGGATGTTAATTTATCATGCAATAAACCTTTTGCTTAACTGGTCAGTATTGATTATGTGCAATAACTATGACTGCAGTTGTAGGCAGTGGAAGAGCAGAAAAAAAAATTTTCTTTTTTAAAGAACTGTTTTCATTGTTATTTGAAAACAACACTGTTACATGACAGTATTCTTGCTACTAATGGGTTCCAATAATGAAAAATTAAGAGTATAAATCAGTAAACAACCTGATGTACTAAAAACCAAAACCTCTTACATGTGTCTTTGTTCAAACTCTTGGTTGTTTCGGATTTTAATGTTCATCTTCTGTGTTTGAGATTTGTAAGACATTAAATACAGTTTTTTACCCATTCTAAAATTTCTGTTGACAAATATTCATGGTCAATACAAACAGACTTGGTTTCACTTCAAAACTGCACTGAGAAATTGTTTCCAGCTCTATCTGAAAAAGTATTAAAAAATAGTCAAGTTCAATTCTTCTTGGCCAATGTTTTATTAAGAGTCATGCAATTATCTTGCTGCCTTTCTTTCTTAGGAAATCCTAATTATTCAAGGTTCCTAGAGGACATAACCAGCCTATTAAGGCATATTTCAGTTTCCTGTCAACTTTATCCCATTAAACCACTGTTATTTTAGCTAGAGAGCTATATAGATGCCCAAACCTTGTGCGTTTGTGAGGAAGGAGGGGGCTGAAGCTGTGACTGACCTAGTGTGACTTTGTGCCTCTTCATTGACATGGTCTCTCTCATTTCACCACCTAGTCTTGCCTGTCTCAATAGCTGAGATTCCCAACAAAGCTGAGACCTGAGCTTCCTTGCCACTGGCTGCTTGGCAAGGGATGCTCACTGCTATGAATCCTCAGCCCCATAGCCCTGAACAGTGGAGGAGTTCATTGCTCTAGAATTGTGTTGAATCAGAGGTAAGGCTGAGGAAAAGGTACACCTCTCAGTGCTAAGAGTGCTATTTCAGGACTTCATAGACCTAGTGTAAGTCTCTAAGCACCAACACATACAGTCAGGGGACACCTTTGGAAATACCTTTTCTGTCTCCCTGTTGCCCTGGCTGATGATAGAATTGCTTGCAACAACTCACCTCTGCTCACAAAGCAATACAAAACCAAGGTTCCATCCTGAAGTATTCAAGGAGAAGAGTCATCAGCCCACTTCACCTGTGGAGATACAGCTGAGGGGAAGGCAGGGCAGATAAAAAATGGACAATATTGCAAAGGAGCCCGTAGAGTAGAGGGACAATTTCTGCTTATACTGCATATACATAAAGTGGCTGGAGGATGCAAGTCAGGTGTCACCCACTGGGTTTTGATGCTTAATGAGGATGTGGTGTCTCAGTTCTTCATGTGCCATTTGATGCTTTCATTAAAAGGGATAAAGTAACACAATTGATGTTAGATGTAGGTTCATCTATGGTGCAAGGCTGCACTATTGCTCTGTAATTTCTGATTTTTCTTAAGTAGAGGTGTGCATTGATGTGCTGCTGGAGTGTTAAACACTGTTACTCACTATTTAAATAGACATTGTGCAGAGTGTAAAACACTGCTTGTTTTGACAGGTGAAATGAAGTTTTCATGTTGTGATCATTACTTATCTTGGCAAAAATGTCAGCAGAGAGAATCACAGAATCACAGAATCATTAAGGTGGAAAAAGACCTGTAAGATCATCAAGTCCAACCGTCAACCCAACACCACCATGCCCACTAAATCATGTCACACAATGCCACGTCCACACGTTCCTTGAACACCTCCAGGGATGGTGACTCCACCACCTCCCTGGGCAGCCTGTTCCAATGCTTCACAATTCTCGCAGTAAAGAATTTTTTCCTAATATCCAGCCTGAACCTCCCCTGGCGCAACTTGAGACCATTTCCTCTTGTCCTGACACTAGTCACTTGGGAGAAGAGACCAACACCCACCTCTCTACAACCCCCTTTCAGGTAGTTGTAGAGAGTGATGAGGTCTCCCCTCAGCCTCCTCTTCTCCAGACTGAACAACCCCAGTTCCCTCAGCCGCTCCTCATAAGACTTGTGCTCCAGACCCCTCACCAGCTTTGTTGCCCTTCTCTCTTGGGGGAAAGAGTGGAGCCCATGGAAGCTGTTTGGGACTCCCTTATCTCATCATTCAATGTCACCAGCTTCACTCTTTTTCTAGTCTTTTAAGACAGCGACTGAGCAAATTGGTCCAGGACCTTTTCCTGGGCCCGGAGTGCAAGTGACATAATCAGTATCATACTGTTAAACTCTCTTTCCCTAAAGTGGGGGGATCTCATCCAAACTGCTTACTGGGAACAGTTTGGGGCCAGTAATATCCCTTGTCTGGGAAAGTACTGGTTTCGGGAAAGTACTGGTTTCGGGAAAGTACTTGTGAAAGCTGTGCCATGAAGTGTCCTTAACAGCAAAATGATACTGGCATTTGCAGGGCAATACTTGAGGTTGTGTCCTGGGCAGCTGGCTCACTAGAATTGATGTGGCCAGAATGGGTGAAGAGGAATTAGGAGGATAGTGGGGAAAGAGCAGAGTAATCAATAGGTTATGAGATACACATTACAAGCTGGAGGTAGGGAATAGGTTAAGTTTTTTGTATTCTGCCTTTGGAGTAAACTGCTTAAGACTTTTAGCTTAGATCATTAACCCTCTTGGACTCGTACAAAACACAGTATTTCTGAAAATAATGTAAATTATAATGTAGATTTTCAAGTACTTAGAAAATCAGTTGTCAAACAATGAGATCATACCACCTGCAGTACTTAAACTCCTGCAATCTGTCTTTATAACATAAAAAGTCCCCCGTCATTTCTTCCTAGATCCTTTTCCCCATGCATTAAGTTCAGACTTCCTACCATACCTTTTACTTTTGCTTCTGGATGGCGTGTAATTCCAACAAAAAAATCACAATCTTGTTACATTTGTGAACTGTCCTGGTTCTTAGACACATTCAAATCCTAACCCTGTCCTTTTATTTTCTCTTTTCCTACAAGCTGCTAAACCGGGCCTCGGTCAGGCTGGATTCCTGAGAGGGTTTCCTCGTACTGCCATGAGAAGCAAATATTACAGGCAAGAAATAACAACAGGGAGGGTAGGTGGCTGAAGAAAGGAAAAATCTCTGACAAAAAATTATTACGATACATAAGATAACCTAGGTGTCATTGTTGTGATATTGTTGCCCTATAAATATACCTAAAATCTCAGTCTTTGATCTTTATGTGCAGATACAATTGTTTTAGGTACTGACCTCTATGCAAGTATTTTTCTTCTTGAAGAAAAGTAACTTTTTATCTGAGAGATGAATCATTCTGAGGTGTCATTTTGAATTTGAAACTGGATGACCAAATATTAGAGTTTTAAGATGCCACTGCAAGAATTGGACATGAATTACTTCTTTGTAGAAGTGAGGCAATAGGATCTGAAATACTCCTGTTATAATACATAATAGAAAATTATTACTTTTTTTCAAAAAGTTTAAATCAGATATGAATGCTTATAGTAGCCAGAAAAATCTGTGATTTAATAAAAAGATATACCATCAGAGTAACGAAGTTGAGATGCCCAGATCCATGGTGATGGTTTGCCCTACTTTTGGAAAAAACCCATATTTGACATTTACATCTTGAGTCATGTTTTCATTTCAAAGCCCATATTCACATAAGACTTGACGCAGTCAGGACTGCAGTTTTGTTTGTCTGAGACTAAGATTTTTTACTTTAGTATGCTCATACTAAAGGCTCAGAAGGTGCTTTTAGCATTTTTTTGTCTTCAGCAGATGTACCTTCATTTATTTTTGTCCATGGACATCCTTCAATTACTCCACTTTCCCTTTACTCCCAAAGGCTCTTCAAAGTAGAGCAATGAGTGTGTGTCCTGGAAGGCTATTGATTGAAGGTCTCATAAATCATCTCTTGCTCTATAGGAATGAAATAGGTGTTAGTGAGATTTTATTTGTTTTGCAAAGTGATGCGAAGGGTTCACTTTTTTCCCCATTTGGGGAATAAGACAACATTTCAGTCTGAGATGCAAAAAATAACTTTATAAAAACATATCCTTCTAATTTTTTGGAACATGTTAAGTGCTAATTATATCAAAGCAAAATACTTTCCACTGGGTATTAAAGTAAGACATCTAAAACAAACTGTCAAGTACATGTATATATAATTTAATGAACTTTCTTTGATTTTTTTAACAGAGCAGAAGCGAGCTAACTGTCCCTTTGATGCTGTAAATGATGACAGTGAAGAAATCAGAGACTGGGTATAGCTGTGAACATGGGCCATAAAAGGCTGCAGCCACTGCCAGGAGCTTACTTCAGGTACTGCTTCTTTTGCCTTTGCAATTTACAGAATCAAAAGAGTTTAAAAATGGGATGACAAGATAATCTCTCATTTTACACAGCTAATTGAGAGCTCAAACACTCGTATCAAATACTTTGGCAGAATAAAATAAAGATGAAAGGTAAATGATGAAAATATTTAGAACAGATAAAAGAAATTCTATCTATTTCTCGGGGGCATGAATACCCCATATAAAATCAGTAGCCTCCACTGAATTTCACAGAACCTGTACTTCTCTAGTACCCATGTTCCTCTCCTGTCACCTTTCTGGTTTCCTCTGAAATAACCTTCTAATAAGATACCATCAAGAAAAAGTCAAGGAGTTAACTAGTGTGTCCATGGAAACAGTAGGAGCTGATGGAGCCATGTGTACAGTGAGACTCAGTTGGCTTTAACCCTCTTACTTGTAAGGTCTTTTCTTCAAAGCTTGAGGCAAACCAGAAGGTTATAAAGAATATACAAAATAGTATTTCAAGAATTTTAGAAAGGTACAGCATCCACAGCCTGGAGACCTGAGAGTCTCTTGGTTCTACCATAGACCTTCTAACTTATGTGAGCATGGACAAGTCCCTTCAATGTCTGTTTTCTCCTTACACTCTTTTTTTGTCGAGACTTCTTAGACTGCCACTCGAGGAAAGGATTGTCTCTTACCATGTATTTGTTACAATGCAGAGCATTTTGGGATTCTGACCTTTAATGTCACCAGGTGCTACTACAGTGCTAAATCGAAATAATAAAACTTATGTAAGTACTAACATGTATTCTTAATAGCTTTGGAAAGATTGAAAATTGTTTTGCTCTTGCTTTATTAAGGTACAGTCAATAACATGTCTTTCTTCTAAGGCTCTACCCAGCAGAGCAGGGGTAATGATTCACTGTTTTCCTAATCTTTTCCTTCATTAGGCATTTTTAAAGCTAAAATACTAAATTGAGGAAGGGCTGAGGGTTGAACAGCAGTATGAATTATTCCCACTTCATTTTTCTAATAGATTACTGCATTCCAGTAACATCATTCGACTACCACAAAATGTCCACAGACCCAGCTGTCGTTTTCTGCTGAGGCCATAGATCCATGACAGAGCACATTAGTTTGAGATGAGCACTCTGCTAAAGTGGGCGTTCAGCTTTTGGGATAGACCTGGCTTATACTTGCCCAGGTTAGTGTGTGTGTAGAGCAAGTTCACCCACAGCTGTGCAAATTAAGCAGGCAGAGTGAGGAAGTGTCTTTTCTTGGGACACCATCCCTTTTTGTACTGCCTTTGTTGCTGGCTGGCTTTAGGGGCAGTACCTGGGAGTAAACCTCTCAGATAGAGTTTTTCAAAATATAAGGCATGAAATGCTTTTCAGAAGACAATGCAACTTGCACTGAAATGTTTCGTAGTTTGAAGTGATTTCCATTTAAATGCAAAATCAGCCTTTCTGGGAAAAAAAAAATCAAACCACTCCACCTGTTCCAAAACCCAAGCCAACAACAATACCTCCCCTAATCTATACAAAGCAAATTTTGGAAGTTGTGATATGATCCAGACTAAAAGTTCTCATTTAATTCCTTGATGAAATTTAGTTACTTTTTATTATTGTTCCATGTGCTACTAGTATAAATTCAATATACGATACAATTTTTAATTAGCAGGAAATGAAATACAAGTGGCATTAACAAACAAAACTCTAAGACCAACTCTAAAAAAATCTGTGCAGCAATTTTGTCTGGTATGGTCCTCAGAAGAAACTTGCATCAAGCATGTTTTCTTTTCTGCAAACCTACTACTTCATTTGGTACCTAAATGGGTGTAACTCTGAAAAAAAGCCTTCTCCTGCCTTTTATGTGCTTATCTCTCATATAATTTACCCTGCTTTAAAACTAGTGTGCTTTAATTGCTGACTTAACCTGTGAGCTGCAGAATGACACCTCTTAATCTCCATATCTTTTATTTCAGTCCAGGAAAGAAATTATGATCTATTAGAAATAGGTTAAAAACCCCCAAATAAAAAACTAAAAGCTTCAAGTTTTAAAAACTCTATTATTCTTGAAAGTAGTGGTTGTAAAAGGAATGCAGAAGGAAAAGGGATAAACAGACTAAAAGAACAGACACAGAAAGCTTTCCCCACTGCATTTGTACAGTGTCTGTTTTAAGGAAGGAAGGTTACCAGAAAAGTGCTTGCAGACTGTAGTGTAGAAGTTACTGTCTTAAGAAATGCAACCTGAGATCATCAGCTGCGTTAAGTCCTAGTAAGTGATCAGAGTGCTAACGAAAACCACAAACAGCATGTGTTTCTGTTTCGTTGACTGTATTCATGGCTCATGTTTCATCTATTTCACAGATTCAGAAGTGAAGCTAGCAAAAAGAAAAAAATACTGGGTATTAATTGTTAGCATTTCAGAGGAAATACCACAGAAGATTAGGCACAGAGATCACCGCAAGCTAGGAAAATGCAGTTCACCATTCACTGCCAAATCCAAGACTCCTAAGGATGTTACCCAGCTGAATACAAATATATAATTTGTGCACAGCCTAGTAAGATCCTCTCTACTCTTGCACCAAGATCACTTAATTGAATATGAGGTCCTTTTACTTCAGCTTTTTCCATATTTGGAGTTTGAGGCCTCATCTTGCATGGAGAGAGCCCCAGGAAGGCTGCCCTGAGTGAGTAAGAGCTGCTCCCATGGACTTGCTTCTTCCCGTGCATACCAAATGGTGCAACGTGGGAGAATCAGCTGAGGATGACCTAAACCAAGCATATTCTTCAAATGTCCTGCTCAACAAGCTGATACACGTCCGTGTGTTGTGGTTTAACGTGGTTAACGTGGTTTCCTTACCCTCTAATCCCTGACTAGTGGCCCCTATATCCCAGCATCGAAGTAACTAGCTGAGAATTAGCTCACCTGGTTGATAGCTAAAATCTTTTCACACATCTTGCAGCCCACTTAGGGATAGGGATCGGGTGGTTTCTGTCTCATTGATGATTTCAGTCTCTTCCTCCTCCCGTTCTTGTGACTGCTCTGCTGTAGAACAGGCTGCCTCTCCTCATTCTTTCTCCTGCTCCCTCTTAGGAGAAGCTTCTTCATCCCTTACTAAACGAGTTGACTTCTGCTTCCATTGTTTCTTTTTAGTTATAGGGGCGACTGATACAGGGCCTGGTTTAGCCACAATGTCTGTCGGTTTCTTTTCCCTCTCTTCTCCCTGAGGGTGCTGCATGATATTGAGCTGTGTTTGGTAGATACTGGCCAGGGCCCAGCACAGTGCAGTAAGTTGTGCCTCTTTGGAGTAGCCACAGCATTTTTTTTTCAAACATTCTACCACTTCATCAGGATCCTGTAGTTGTTTGGGAGTGAAGTTCCAGACCATTGGAGGGGAGAAGTTCTCTAGATACTTGCCCATATTCTCCCACATGCTGTGCCACCCATGACCATACTCTCGTGGAGCCTGGGTCATATTCCTAAATTGCTTGTTAACCTTAGACAAAACTGAAGCAATATTTCTAAGAAATACCAACAGAAGTATTGTAACTACCCAAGGATGTTCAAGATACTGAGAAGTCATTGTAACGAGGGAGACAACATCAGAGAAGAAGGTAGCAAGGGTGCTGTTCTGTATTTCCTCCACAAAAAACACTCAGAGGAAGAAGTATAATTGTTAGTTGTCTCCATGAGATGGTACCCGAAGTACAGTAATGGCTTCAGCACAGAGACCAAATACGAGATTAAGCTCAAGGTCAGTGTTTTAATAACGAATGTCCCAGGCAAAACATAACTAATCACTACAGAGCATAGCAAACTGAAAAAGCCAACACCAATCTTTAACAGGTACAGCAAAAAAAAGAGCATGGTGCAGATCAAATAAACTAATGTTGAGAACAGCTATATCAATATTGTGACCTGTAACTTTTAACAGATAGAAATCCCTTCTAATATGCTCTGTTGAATCTGTTATTATCTCAAACCCTTCAAGCCCCACGTTGGGTGCCAAAAAAGACTGTCGTGGTTTAAGCCCAGCTGGCAACTAAGCACCACACAGCCGCTCGCTCACTAACCCTCCTGCCCAAGCGGGATGGGGAAGAGAATCGGAAAAGTGAAAGTGAGAAAGCTCATGGGTTGAGATAAGAACAGTTTAATAAATGAAATAAAATAAAATAAAATAATAATTATAATGATAATGATGATAATAATAATAATTAATAATAATAATGATAATAATAATAATAGTAATAGTAATGGTAAGGAAAATAACAATAACAACAACAACAACAACAACAACAAACAAACAAGAAAAACAAGTCATGCAAATGAAAACAACTGCTCACCACCCTCTGACCGATGCCCAGCCCGTCCCCAAGCAGTGGCCCCCCGGCCAGCTTTCCCCCTGGTTTATATACTGAGCATGACATCATATGGTCTGGAATATCCCTTTGATCAGTTGGGATCAGCTGTCCCGGCTGTGTCCCCTCCCAACTTCTTGTGCACCCCCAACCTACTCGCTGATGGGGTGGTGTGAGAAGCAGAAAAGGCCTTGACGCTGTGTAAGTACTGCTCAACAGTAATTAAAACATCCCTGTGTTATCAACACTGTTTTCAGCACAAATCCAGAACTCAGCCCCATATTAGCTACTATGAAGAAAATTAACTCTATCCCAGCCAAAACCTGCACGCTGTGCAGCACTGACAGACCCCTAGTTTAGGGGTTAGTTTGCGAGAGCAACAGGGAATGAGTAAGAACCCCAGGCCCTTCTGTGGTTCTCCTCATCTGGAAGACCAATCTGTACCACCCCGGGAAGGGAAACCAACACCAAAATGGCAATGGGTCCATCCACCCTGGGTAGGAGGCTGTGGGATTACTTTATAATGGTAAAGTCATGGCTAAAATAAAGATTTTTTTTAATATTTCTCTCTCTTTTTCTCTCTTATTTCATTTCTTCCCTCAACCTCTTCTCCATTATTAGAATTAATTCAGCCAATTATTTATTCAAAATCTCCCTTTGACCTGGAATGTCCTATTTCAGTTCTCATCTGATTAAAGCTTTTGTCTTAACATACTATATATTTCTCATGAAAATCTACACATTTCTCCTGAATCAAACCAGTATTTAACTTTTTTCTTTTGTTTCTTGTTTTTGTTCAGACACAGATGTGAAAAAAGACAGAGTAAAGGAAAAGGAAGGGATGTTATTGTCCTCCATGTTTCACAGCTAATTGTTGTGATTAGGAAAACTAAAGTTTTGAAATGGAAATTTAGCCTTACACTTCCAAATAAAACCATGGCAGGAGATTGATCCATACAAGTCCAGCAATATGATTAACTAATCCAGTCTTTGTGTCTGTGGTGGGTATTTTAGCCTAACCATTTGTAATGTGATCCATCATGATAATCAGTAAAATGTGGATTCTTTGCATAATACTTTAATAAGTGTGTTTGCTCACAGAATAAATCTTTAATTGCTGGTTTGAGGAGGCCAATTTTAGCAGTTCTCTGTCAGCCTTATTATGATGAATCAAGTTAATTTATACATGTAGCTTACTTCTGTGTCTGAATTCATCTTGCATTTCCACTGGCTTTTACTGGAGGAAATCACAGGGCAGATCTCTGAGATTGCAGTATCTGCTAGGCAGAAAATGGTGAAACTGTGAACAGCACCAGCCTTCTTCCAGATGGGTGTGGGGCAGACAGGGAAGTGGCCACAGATGGCAAGCACAGAGCCCACAGTATGCATGGTGGGTCAGAACATCCAAAAAAATACTCTCCATGAGTGCTTTCTTCAGAATTTAAGTTTTTTGTGTGTCATATGGAGGACAACAATCGAAACATCATCTTGTTTCCCTACGTTCTCATTTCCATACATGAGCATCTTTTTTTGGTGATCAGGGCTTTTCTAGGTAAGGCGAGGCAGGTTGAACCTGTCTTCTCTGCTTTAGTGAGTCAAAATCACCTATTATAAATGTGGGTCCAATCTGGCAAGCTCTGATACACTGTTGTATACTCTTCTGCAGAAAAAGTATATTCCTGGAATGGCCCCATTAAAGCTACGTGGAACCATTCCTATGAGTAAAATTAAGCATATGTGTAAGTATCTGTCGCATCAGGACCTATGTCTAAGATGGCTGGTGAAGCACAATACAGCTATGAGAACCGATTTAAGAATGTAAATTTTCTTTGCTAATGAATAATTCTCCTGACAAAAGAGAAAGATAGGGGTCACTTTGTACGCATACCTGCACTTTTTTTCATGGGTTGTTCTGCATTCTGTTATACCCAATACTAATTTTCCTCTGTACTGCCTGAAAACAGAGCAATTAATTTGTGGTGTTTTCAATTACAATTTCCCCACTGACTAGACTTAAAACACAGTACCAGGTTAGTATATAGTAGGGAAATCGCAATTTTCTTTGAGCCTCTGTAGTATTCAGACAGCTGGTGTAGGTTCATTAGGAAAATTGGAAGGAAAAAAATCCCACAAACAGAAAACAAACTGCCAAAATTAAATCACACACTATTTCTCCTTCTCTTTTTGGCTGAGATAGCTGCCCTCCATTTTCCAGTCTGCTAACTCTTTCAATTCCATTGCAGTAACTGCAAGTTTTAACAATAACTGTCTGAAATACTATAGGATAAAATCACTGGGAGACACTGGGGCTATATAACCTCTAACAGTTTCTCCAGTATGTAAACACCAGGTCAGAGAGTCAAACTGTATGTTGCTCAGCAGCGGCTCCTTACCTCAAATATAATGCAACTCTGAGGAGATAAAAAAGATCCTTTTGAAATAAAATAAGTTGAATAATTCACTGACTTTATTACATCTCCCCAAAGAGGTAAAAAGCCCTGAAAGAACGAACAGTCATAAGGACATTCACAGTCCCCACACCGAGGAAATGGATGGCTTTATGGTGACGGATCAGGCATAGCTTGTCATAAGGACACAGCATAGACAGTCTGCTTGACCACAGAGGGTCCTGAGATAACCAGAAGGTTTGAAGAAGTTTGCTACGTGACAGCACCTTCGACATCTCCAGGAGAGAGAGCACCATTCATTTGAGGCGGGCAATGTGGGGACAGATGAGCTCATCTTCATCACGGCCCAGTGAACAGGTCCAGTGTGTGAATGCAGAGTAAATGACCCAACTCTACCTACCTCTGTCTTTTCTACCCTGCATAGGTGGAGCATGGAGGAATGAAAACATCTTTTCTTCCCTTTTGACCTTTTCATACAGTCCCAGGCCTGGGCTGAAGCTTGATATACAGCTACAAAGCATACGGTCACAGCAAGACCCTCACAATTATAAGCTTGGTCATTAGCTGACATCAAAGGAGCTAAGATCCATGGATGCACCATAGCAAACAGCAGGAACTTTACCTCTGGCTGTGTGAACATAGAATTAAGTTATTATGGCAGAGCTGACCCTAAAATTGATAATAATTCTGCTGAGGTTCAAATATAGCAAAACCAGAACTGACTATTATTTTTTGTTTGCAAGAATGCCTTTGGCATTAAGATGCTAAAATTCAGTGGAATTTAAAAAGTAATGAGTTTAAAGCAGTGTCCTTTTGAAAACTGATTAAAATCATTCTACAGCAAACCCTGCATTTTCCCTTCTCTTTGCTTGTAATGGCAACAACACTATCCACCCTTAACCTCCCTGTCATTTACAAAGTTTCATAACATGACTATAGTCATTTGCTCCAAGGCTGAATTTATGTCAGATAAGTTCTGGGGCCCAGAAACAATTTGGGCTTTGACTTGTGAAATAGAGGTACCCCGGGGTCTTTAATCTTTCTGTGAAAAAGCTTATATAAGTTTTCTGAAATGTCATATAGGAAACCTGTGTATATAGGGACCAGATTATGACCCAATTATCACCTGTGCAAATCCAGAATGATTACACTGAGTTCAGTGCAGATGATGAGGATTTAAAATTATGTCAGCTGGGATCAGAATTTAGCTTGTTGTCTCCTGTGCTAACTTCAGATCTAAATATTCCAGTAGAAACACTGAAAGTTTAATTATATGGCCTTTCCCCCCGCCCTAAACTCAGGCATTAGGAAAGTAAATCTTCCTTTTTTTATTCATTGCTATTTCATAGTGGTGGCTTTTTTCCCTAAGATAAGCGATAATGGGGAATACAATTTTCTGTTGGCAATTTGTTCTTTAATAACCTCTTTAACATTCCAGCTATTCAAAGCTCCGTGAAGCAAACTTACTGTTGGCTGAATTTTACTCTAAAAGGTAATGATGATTATCAGCTAGGTA
Source organism: Gavia stellata (assembly GCF_030936135.1). Classification (NCBI taxonomy): domain Eukaryota; kingdom Metazoa; phylum Chordata; class Aves; order Gaviiformes; family Gaviidae; genus Gavia; species Gavia stellata. Next base: position 41,716,673 of record NC_082597.1, read on the forward strand.
GAGTGCTGTAAGATAATTCAGGTAAACTGAAATGGCTAATGTAGATTACAGTGAATTAATTATTTAGAGTTGTTCAGCAAAGGATTGTTAAAACTGTACTGTAAACTCTCTGGGTTAAGGACCAGGCTTTTATTCTGTGCACAGATGCCAGAACAACAGGACCCGTGACTGTGACAGCCAGGCTCACATACTACAAACTACAAAAATATAATATCACCCAAGCAAATCAACAATGGGTGATTCTGATCTCAGTGTAGTGCAACTACATTGTCTTTAATGGTGTTATTCCCTATTTATTGCAGTGTAACTGTGGCCTACTATACTTATTCCCTTACGCAGCATTTTAATTTTATAACAGCAATAATGAGTATGGCACAGGGCATTTTCAGTGGATCTTTATTGTGTTCTGTCACAGCTTCAGTGCTGCTGTGGGAGATGCAGCATTTCTTTAAAGTGCCAGCCCCAGCTCTTTGTTGACTCAGAATGATTTGTCTGGTACAGAGGGAAGCATCTGACAATGCGACCCACCCCATGCTCAGCAGCATTCAAGTGGTTAAATGATCAAGTACGTTTAAAAACTTCTGGCTGCACCTCAGGCCATCAGATTCTTCCTGACTGGCCATTAATCCCTAGGAAATGCCCTACAGATAGATCGTTATTACATACACGATTAGGGATTTACAGTACGCTGCTGTCTGCTGACAAATAACAGGGAGGAGGTAAGAGTTCAGAGGCATTTGAGTTAAAAAGTAAGTTAGCTGTTGTAGTGACTCGGGTTCCCATGTACAAAGGCATGTAACTGCCCAGTGCTTTGTGAACATGCTGCAGGAGCCTCCTACAAGCTGTCTTCAGTTTCTGCTTTTTTTGCCTTTGCTTCATACTCTTTCCCATCACTTTCCAGCTGTCATTTGCTGTGGGGAAGGCTAGAGAAGTCGTAGCTCCTTTCCCTCCAGGACCCTCTGAGTCGCCAGTGCGTTGGACTAGACTTGCCCACAAGTTCCCCATTGCCGATACTGGCATAGACTCATCGTGCTGCTGAAGGTGGAGTTGCATTGCCAACACCTAAGCACAAACAGCACGTTTTGGTCCTGTTTTCCCTGGGACATCTCTGTCCCAGATTTTTTTCTACATGGGAATAATAACTTCCCTCCACGAAAGGTTTGGTCCCGTGTTTTTCCACCTGCAAGGTACAAATGAAGAGCTCTAATACAGACTGTCTTCACTCTCTTTTGAGACACTGTCTTGCACAGAAATTTGCTGTGAAACTTTCTCCACAGAATGAGGTGAGATGAACAAGTGATAAAGGACAGAAGGCAACTTTTGGCATAGCAAGCTGTAAGGTCATGCTGGGGACTGGCTTAGTAGGAGCACCTTCTGATTGTTCTCACCCAAACTCCATAATACTTTTTCATAAACAGTGTTCAAAGCTTGGGGTTTTGGCTCTCATGACGGGGCTTTGGATCACCTGGTGAAAAGAAGGTGCTGAGTCCCAAGGTTGCAGGCAGTCACAGTATACCTGGAGGGATGTCTTTTCTGGGGGTGTGCATGGCCCCATTAGATGGCCAGGCCCCTGCCAGAGGTGAACGATGCCTTGCTGGCCACTTGGTGCCTGGCACAGGGAACAGACCAAAATGCAGTATTTCATTCACATGTGCCTAACCTTCAGGAGCTGTAATGGCAGAGGGCCCCCCTGAAGCATGTCTCAACCATGCTGCCAATTGTACAGGAGGTAGAAAGTTAGAAGATGTCTGGGGCAATTTTTCAACGCATGTTCCGTTGTTTGATTCTCTGGACCGGAGAAGATTCCAGGTGTCCTCTTCCCTGTCTGCAGTACACAGGAGGGAATTCAATCCCAGGTTGGAAAAGCTTAAAAAACACCACACAAAAAAGAAGGCTTCTCAGCTCTAGGTAACTTTATTTTGTGTCGTTACAATTCTGTTCATCCTTGAGGTTGATTTGACCCCAGAAAGTGCTATTCTTATGGGAGCACATCCAGGGAGCAACATTCCCAGACTTCATGGTATTTGGAGCAGGTACTGTTATCTTACACTGTGTAAAATGCTGTGCATATCTAAGGTGTCATAACAAATGGTTGAATAATACTTCTTTGGCATTTGAGCAAAATGGGTTATATTTACTGGGAAGATCTAAAATGCCTCAGCTCTCCCACATTTAATAAGAGAAAAAAGGGATAAGAATTTCTTTTCCATTAAATGTAGAAGGGGAGAACTCCTAAATTATTTGCAAATACTGCAGGATCTACCAGTCTCAAACTAGTGAATACAATTAAATTGTGCCTTAAAATCTCAATGAAAGGAGTGAATATGGACACAATTATTTATACCACTTGTCTCTTATGTAGACTTTTTCTCTGAGAGCAGACTGAACTATTTGAGCAAGTATATAGAAGATTTAGATATCTCTAAAACTGCAATCTGAAGTCTTCTGGTTGAATGTTGCTTTACCATGAAGTCACTTGGATGCTTTAGTTTTTGACATGAAGGTTCTAGTGGACTTATACCTGTATCTGGCAGGACATCAAGGTCTCCTGTGCATATCACATGGAGGACACAGTTTGTGTCTGTTTTCCAGATATACTGCCTAGATGCAGACCTACATGAAATGCAGCTGCTGCTTTCCTTCAAAACAAGGCCTTTTTATACAGAAAAATGTTGTTTTATACAATTTTAAATGAGTTCCGTAATATCAAAGAGGTTCTGGGAGAGATGGGGAGAGTCCTCCTCCTCCTAAAGGGACATAGCCTTCTCCAGGGAGTGGGCTAATCAGCATCTTCAGGTGTCACTCACTGCTTAGAGGTAGCCACTTTCTTCTAGTCTCTCCTCTGTGCAGGGGGTGAGGGTATCTGGATCACTGAACCAGAAGGTGAAGCTCTTGAAGTGCCCTAAGGAACAGGACTCTCATGTGAGAGTTGGAAGACCTGACCTCAGTCCCTAATCCAAGAAGAGTTTATGCAGTTTTCAATAAATAATCCATAGATAAAATCGTTAGACTAGAGGCACAAGTCCTCCTAAAGGAGACCGCTTACCACAGCTTAACCAGTGAATCTCTGAGGTCAGCACAAGGTGAAAGAGCTGCTGAGGAAATTTCAAGTGAGCAGGGCCCTCCCTTAGGAAAGGCTGGCAAGGTGTTGACACAGTGTTTAAGATGTTATCCTCAGAGATTTTGAAATTCTTCAGGCAGGAAAGGGAACAACCAGGCACAGGGCTGTCATGTTCTGAGTGAGTGCACTGACAACTGCTTAATGCAAAGCGAGCTTTGCTTCCTTCTGCACTGCATTTTGCACAATATTAAATTTTTGAAAGGAAGAGTTTTGTCCTTCAGTCTCAAGTGAGAGGTCAGGACAGTGTGTATTAGTTCAGGGAGTTGCCCCTGGGTATGGCTGAGTAAAGGACATGTATTTCATGGACAGGAAGTGTTTTCTGTTTTATGGGTTAGGCAGCTCTCAAAATGCTATTCAGCTTGCTATCTTCATGGACCCAGTTCTGAGGTGACTAATTCTTCGCATTCATGAAGCTGGATGGTGGAGGTCTTATTCATGAAGATGGAGTTTATAATGAGGATCACGTATGTAAAGATTAGGGAATAGCCATAGTCAGAGTGGTTGCACCCATTTGTGGATAAGAGGCTGGGAGAAAAAAAATGCAGTGTACCCCTTCTGCTATATGCTTCTTTGACTGAACAGTGTTTTGCATATTGGTAAGTAGATTAACATTTATGTTTCATTAGAGAGGGATAATGTCCAAAACCAGAAGAAAACAAATTTGAATTTTCCTGTGAAATAAGATTAAAAATATCTTTGGCTTGACACAATAAATTTCAGAAAAATTGAAACTTTTTTGTTCAGAAGTTAATCACGCAGCACTTCTGTGTTTTTAATGTTCTTTTACATAACAACATTTTAATTTCCCAAAAGTAATTTTGAAGCAAAAGGTGAAACATTTAATTTAAGAAACATAGACATTATTGAAAAGTTTTACTTTGATTTTTCCTTAAACAAAAAGCTGTCAGAGTTGACATTTTTTCAAAATATGTGAATTTCAGGAAAGGTTGTGTGTTTTTTTTCCACTGAAAATCCATATTGAAAAGGGAATTCAAATGGAACCTAATGCTTATGGGTTTTGTGTGAAGTACTGAGTCTTTTTGAAACCAGCATTGAATCTGGATACATAAGAAATAATTCATAAAAAACTGGTTTGAGGTCAGCTGCTGAAATGAGTTGACTCCACTAACATTCACTTGAAGAAAATTTGGGCCAAAAAAGTCCCAAAAGCACCAGAAACAAAAAGACATAATGTTTCCAATCTGTAGAATAACAGTAATTTTCTTAAGTACACTTTTTAGAGAAATCTCCTTTTTTAACCATCTGCACCAAAACCTGTACTTTCAGTGAATGGCTTTCCAAGTACTGGGCCAGCTGAGCGAGCTGTGGGTATAAGCAACCAAGGTAGTTTACACAGCCCAGTCCACATGGGGCCCTAAAGGCATAAGCCCTACCTAATCCTCCCTGCTGGGGGAACATGACCGTAGGCTTGAGTGCTCGCTGTTAGCCCGTGTATGTAGATAACCGCCACATCATTTCCTACTGTTATTGTGCCCATTGTACATTTTTTTTTTATCTGTGAGTCAGATCAGTCATTAGTATGGAAAGGAAAAGCTGGTAGTGTGTGATTTCCCGTGATAGTGTCCGAGCTATTTTTAGTGTACTGAGCTCCACCAAACACTTGTATGTGACACTGCGTTAAAATACTGAGAGAACACAAATCTTGAGTAGGCAGGAGTTGTCCTATACGTGAGATTTGTGCTGAAAAATTGAAACATGAGACCTAAATGAGAGTGCATTCAAGGCACATTCAGGGTGCATTCTGACAGAAAAGGCTGAGCTCTCCAGAGGTTCTACAGTGATGTATTTAGTTGTCAATAATTAATGTTTTAAAGGTTTCCTAAGAATAATTCACATATACAAAGTGCAGACATACAGGTCAATAGTGTATATTTGAAAGAGTTCATAAGCACACAAGATCTATTAGAGTTTAAAGGATCAATAAACCTCTTAGGAGCCCATATATATGCATCGACAAGACAGGGAGGGCTGTTATTATAGTCTATCAAATCAATAGTCCACGTTTAAGAACTGTGTGAAAGGTAGTTTGAAATGCGTATCAGATCAGGTGTTACCATGTTGTTAGAGATCCAGAGATCAATAAGTGGGTTGTAGCCAGCTCCGAGGTGATAATAATCCAGGAAAGGGCTCACGTTTGATCTTTTGGGTTCTTCTAAACATTTTGGGACCAACTACCAGAAGATATGACTAGCTTTATGGCAGCAGCACTGCTATTTCAACTGCACTGATGATATTTTTTTTTACAGTCCCAGTGGGTTCTGAGCACTACTCTTTCCTCATTCACATCAGCACTGCATGTTTTCTAAGCTCTCAAATACCAGGCAATGCTTAATGTATGATTAATAAACAAATTCAAAACTGGCAACTTTTTCTTGTCAACAAGGCACATTTTATCTTCAGAACAAATGGAATGGAAGCCATGGACTCCATGCTGGTCAAGAAGACTTTCCATTTTACCTTTTGCGCTTATGAAGAAACTGCTTAATTTTCTATTGTAGTGGTAAATATTTCACCTATAAACAGTCAGGTCCATCCTCATCCCACCAAATAAGTCTTAGGGTTATGGATGTCTACCTTGGAGTGCCAGAAGAGTGTCACAGTGCTGACTGATTTCTTCCGCACAGGAAGGTCTTCAGTCTGACTGTGATCAGAATCAAATTTTGGATGACTCAGTACTGGGGGTTGTTAGCTGTAACTTCCAAAATACAAAGGACATCAGAACAGAACCTGACTTTCGAAAACAGTGGTAGGTCCCCAAAATGAGACAAAAGTACTAAATAAAATGAAACTTGTTAAAAGGAGATTCCATATCTTAAAATTCTAGCACTCTTCAGATGATAAAAATGAATACATTAAGTATAAAGTAATAGGAACTTTTCTAAAATATTTTCCTCTCATCTCTTTCTGGGTCTCCTTCTACTGCATTTAGAACCTATCTTTGCACAGTATATTTTGACATCTTGAAATAACAGTGGAAACAAATATCATTCAATATTGCAGTCTCACGTGCTATTTAATTTAACTGAAATAAACAGCAATCTTCATTTCTCAATGGCAATTAACCAGAAAAGGTACATAAAACCTTGCCAGCTGATAAACTGAACAGATCATAAAAGAATATTAGTATCATAAAACTTTAAAAAGCATAAATGAGGAGATAATATGAGGGGTGGGATTTACTAGTTGAAAGGTGGGGGAAGAATCTAATAAGAGTGGTCTACATTCCCTCTTATTAAGTTATTGGTAAAAATGCAAAGATGATAATTTTAATAAAGGAGATGTTGGCTGCGGTCAACCTTTTTTGTCTCAGAGGTGAAATCTTAAATAGTCAAATGAGCATGAGAATAATATGGCCCCCATTAAAGTGATTTTAAATTTAAGCATAATTTTTGCTAATACCACTGAGCAATGGGAATAATTAGAATGGTTTCAGTAATGCTGAAGATTTGAATAATTAAAGACACAAGATTAATTTGAGAAGAGGCATCATTAACCTAAATCAAATATTAGATTTCTTGTAAAGGAGAGGGGGTTTAGCCATAACCACATTTTTCAGATAGGGAATCTCATTAAATACCATGGTTTGTGTTTTGCTCTGCACCCACAGGATTTACTTGCATGAATATTAAATCTGTGTGTATTGAATATAAGCTTTTAAATCCCATGATATGGCCCAACATTTTTGTACTATGTAAAGTATTAATTGAATAATCTTGTTTTCAATTTGGATGATAATAGTTACCTAAAGGTCACTTTCAATCACATTTTTCCCAGGAAAAGAATAGCGAAAAATTCAAGCCTGATCTGGTCAAAGCCTTTTTTCTGCCTGAAAATATTTCTCTCTAGACTCCATTTATTAATGTCACAGCTGCTTTTTTGGGGGATGAACTAAAAAGCATTTTCATGAACACCAGAGCAAAGAGTAAATACAGGACAGAATGTATATGTGCTATACTGGGAACTGCAGTTATCCAACAAGGGAGAGAATTCTTCAGAGGAATAATGAGTAGAGCACATTTGTTACTTGGTTGTTAACAAACATAGTGCATTTGTGTTGATTAAAATGCAGAAGTGGGTAATTAAACAAAGAACTCATGATAAAAAAGCAAAGTTTTTCTCCATTTATAGGAAAACAGTCCTTCATAAATATTGATTTGGGCTATATTTTTTTCCCACAATGTGGTGGTTTTCTATAAATACCAGTATCTGATAATGAGCACTTCCACTACTCATTATTTCTCTACTTGCAGAATTTAATGAATAGAAATGCATTCATTATATGGAAATCTATCTACCTGTTATACCTTTGATGAAGCCAGCCTCTGATTTGAAATTTTGTCCACCATTAATGATATGCAAAGAACTCTGTCTTATCTTTAGTGATATGCCTGAAGAATTTATCAATGGAATTTATTAGATACTAATTCATCTTCCAGGCATTACTTAGGCAGCTGCATCTCACTTTTGTATCACTTTTTGGAATATTGTTTCTTTGGGTTTTTTTTACCTCTGCCCTTCCCAAAAAGGGTTTTCTTTGATGGAAGCATAACCTATTTCTAAAACGAGTTTGAGTTCATTGACTCAAAAGAACCCTTACCTTGTCTTGGAAGGTCCTGTGAAGTATTGGCTGCTTGTGATGAATTTCACAAGCCTGTGGGCCAGCCAGCTTGAATTTTGGTTGAATCCGCACTCCGTGGTTTATTCACTGCTCCATTAGAAAGTCAGCTTCTGCCACGTTCACTGCCACAAAGCGAGAGCTTACATTGAACCAGGTTGGTCTGAACAAATGCTAACACTGTATTGAGGCAGCACGTACTGCTACATGCAAAGTTGGGCATTTTTGATTCCTAAGGGTCTCTGTCTCCACTGGGGCTGTTTTGGTGGCTGCAGTTCTTCCACCTCTGTACTCTCAGCAGCCTGAACACCGATCGCTTAGTGAAGCTGGAGGTCTATGTCACTGCTGATTGACTTGTGGTAAACAAAATGCTTACAGCATTTTTGCCTTACCGCAAGCAAATCTTTGCAGTTCTCTGCACAGTCCTTCCATTGGACTTGGCAAATTGGCCCTGCTCTTCTAATACCTAGAGGATGAGCTTTCAACAAGTCCAGGAAGAAAGAGCAGAAGATGTTTGCCCATTTAGATACCAAATGCATTCTTCCTGATGATATACTCCTTGTGCTTTCTTTTTCTTCTTTTCTCAAATATAGCTACATGAAAGCTGTTCTGTCTGGCTTTTCACTGTCATCAGGCTGCCAAGTTGTGTCAGAAGGGAAGCTTATTCCCAATATGAAAAAGACTCCTCTGAAGAAGAACAGAAGAACCCATTTAATTTAAAACTGTTCAAAATTCTATTTCCTATTCATGGGTGATTGGATGAAAAATACTGTCCTTAAACTGTAGCTAGGATGTTCAGATTAGATATTAGAAAAGGTCTGATCTACTCCAAGAGTGGTGAAATACTGGTATATGCAGGTAAATGAAATCTCCATCTGTGGAGTTTTTTAAAAAGGACTTAAACATCTGTTGGGAATTGATCCTGTCTTGGGAAAGGAGCCCCAGGCTCATTTTCTGTGAGAGTAGGAGGGCAAATGCACATTAAATTATTGTATTTTAGTGGTTCCTCAATAAGGCAGTTAACATCCAGCACCTCTCATCTGGAAATGCCTCTTCAAATCTGGTCCTTTTTCATATTGCCTGCCTGCATGGGTACCTCCATCCATGGAGTGACCCTGGGGGAACACTGTGACTTTTCCTTCTGCCTTAAGAAAGTGAAACTCCCACCTTCCTAAGAAAGGAAAATGGCTGTATGGATCTTCCCTGCTCATGCAACCTGGCTGGCAAGTTTCTGTCCCTGCAGGCTGTTTCTGTGGTTTAGCTGGTGAGGAACCATGTCCACAGCTGTTTTTCCACCCTTCTTCCCTCTTTCCTCAACCCCTATTTCCACTTCCAACATGATCCTTGCCCCCGACACAAATCTATGTTTTACCCTCAAAACAAAGTTCCAGCTTTTTTTGGCAGGCTCTGACTGAATGCTTTGCCTCACCCTGTCCAGATCTCTATCTCATTCACTTTCAGCACCAGCGTTTGGATCAATTGATCTTAGCTTCCCTGGAGCGACAGGCAGAGCAAGTGCTTAGCATGTTCCCCCTGGGCATTCATATTTTTAGCACCTCCTCAGTCACCTTCACTGTCACCAGCAGCCACAGCCACAGCCCCAGCATCTGAAACAGTTGCAGCATCAGCTTTTCAGAAGAGACTGCATCAGCTAGGGCTGTCTCTTCTCTTCCTGATGCTTTTTGTCCCTGTCAATGACTGAAGAGCAGGCTGATCAAGCGCTGCAGCAGGGTTTTTTTGCTGAGGCATTTTTTCTTTTCTGTGTGGAAGCTGACACAGTCTCAGAGATTGTTTCTTCCAAAAGTATTCAGGACAACTCTCAGCTTCAAAACAGATCTGTAGAGTGAAGCCCTCTGTTAAATTCCCTATGTTCATGCTGGATTTCGTTTGCTTGGCCTACGTGCACATGGCTTGGCCTATTCCTCATGCAACTGTCAGTTTTGTGAAAAATATGACCTTGCAGCCAATTTTGAAAATGTTATATTTCTAGAATCAGAAATAAATTACCACGAATCAGCATTACTCCATTGCAATTAAAACTGAGGGAGGATCTGGGCTATGCTTCTGACTTTAAGGCTTCACTTTCCCACAAACTTCATCATGCTCCAAACCTATGGAGAGGTGGTTTCATTTCCGTCTTACTGTTCCTTCTCCAAGGGTCCAACAGTTATATTTCTTAAGGAACGAGATCGCATCTTTTTCCAGTTAATTCCTCAGGCTGCTAATTGTCTAGGGCACCTACATAATTTACAGTGGCCTGGTCCCAGACCCTGCGGACTTCAGATGCACATTAGAGCAGAGCTTCACCACTGCTTTTACGTCTCTCACTCACGCATATGCGTGGGAAGATTCACCCGGTGATGGAGCAAGCGGTGGAGATCCCAGCTGGCGGAGTCAGCGGAGTCTGGCCTGTGTGGCACCCAGCCTTAGGGCAGCTGCTCTGGCTCAGTCAGCTGGCTACATCAGCATGGGCTCACACACCATCTCCCCCTGAACGCCCCGGTGCTCCCCACGCCAGATGGGAGAACTCAGCACCATCCTGTGACTTGGGCTGGATGTGCCCTATGGCCTCACCTGCAACCTCAGAAAGCTGGGAAACTCTAGGGAGTAGAAACTCTCCATCAACACTTTTTGCTCTAGATCACATTTTTATTACAGCCTGTGAGACCAGCTGCAAGTAGAGTAGGGAAATTGCTAACTAGTTGCACCGGTGTTGAGTCTTCCTTACAGCAGCACACCAGCATGAAGCACTTTCACAGGACCAAGGCCCTGGTCCAAGACCTAACAAGCAAGCCTGCTAAGGGTCTCCCTCATAGAAAAATTTTTCATGTTCATCATATGTTTAAAACATTCACTTCACAGTACATGAAGCCAAGCTTAAAAAATCCGTTTCTTCCTACGTAAATATAGTGTGTATGTAGGGCCAAATGTACATGGCTAGTTAGTTATGGATTTATTGTCCGTATTTTTTTTAAAAATTATTTTGGATTCCTACAGACTATAAGAAGAAAGCAGAAATCTAGAGATTTAGAAATCACTGGCATAAATACAAAACACCTCCCAGAATACAACGTTGTGCATTGCTTAGAAATTTGCTTTCTCATCAAAACCCAACCAACTGCATCTGCTCAATGAATGTAGCAGGCATTTCAGAAATTGTGACTGTTTCTGGCTGCGGGATGAAGTATGTTTTAGATCTTAGTGACACCAAGCCCTCTCATCAAGCTGTCTTGTCAAGCTTTCAGGTATATATGTCATTTAGGATCAAGTTTTTAAATATATATTGGGACCTACACATATATAGACATGTAGTGTGCGTCCTTCCCTACTCCACTAACTAGGTGCTTCAGGAAGGATCTTCAGAAGTATGTTTACAACTGGCTCAGGAGATAAGGTCTAGAACTAAAAGATATTTAGACCTCCAGCTCCTACCAGGCTTAAATTAGGCTCCTAATTACCTCTGTGGGGCTTTCTTTAACATCTTTCGAGTATGGGCTTTGAGCACTTCAGTAAATTCTGCTGCACCTTTATATCTGTTTATGCCTTTACACATCTTTCCATTAGGGTTTTACGTATAGTAAAATCTGGAAGATGATAGACATTACCTCACTTAATTTAAAAGGCATCTAGTCTTTTAGATTATGACTATACTAGTGGATTAAACAATGTTTGAGACAGTTCCCAGGCATTGCAGTGTGACAGTGTATTCTCTGTCCCCAGCCTGCTTTTGGCCCATGCTGGTTATCTCACTCCCAAACACTTCCTGAGAGGTCCTGGAGCCATTTCTGGTAGGCTGTTGTACATTGCAACCTTGATCTAAATCTAAGTGAACCTACAGGCATAGATACAGCCCATTTTATGCAGGTTGGCCTCAGTGGCAGGGAAACTGTCATTTACTGGTGAAAAAATACAGCTCTATTTACCAATGCTGATAATTTCAGAAAACCCCTACACCAACATGTTGTGCATATGTGTCACACACTTCTGGCAATATTAAAGCATGAACTGTATGTGGTCTTTTTCACGTATATTAAAAGTGCCATAAAATTTCACAGTCCCACAGAGACTTAAGTTTTCATGTCCACTAAAGCTTAGTACCATTAAACATGGTGAGACCATCTAGTTTCCTTGTCCTCTGTTGTTCTGAGTCACTAATACAGTAAAGTAAGTATCTTCAAGCATTAAGAGCATGCTTTGCACAGAATGAGAGCTCATTTTTCAGTGAGTTCGGATGGCAGGATATGTTCACCACCAAATCAAAGCTCCAAACATCAGTTCAAGGAACCTGCGTCTTCAGGATGCTTTTGGGTTTTTTTTTTTCCCAATAGGCAGGCTTGGCATACAGTCCGAAGAGTTTAACAACAACCAAAACAATAATTATTATTAACAACAACAGCAATAATAACGCTTTTTATAATACCCCAAATAATTGTCTGAGAAAGGCATATGCCTCAATTGCAAAACTACTGCTAGTGCAGAGGGAAAAAAACCCAGCTTATAGTAAATGGCACTTTGGAGATGACATTTTCTGTCTTTTTCAATCTATTTTACAGCATTTTGGTGACTTTGTTGCTGTTTTGTTTGCTCATCTTCCCATTTGCCAGATGCTAAATGCAGATTGGCTGAGGCTGTATCGCTCTTAGTAAGTACTATAGACGCATAGACTTTACAGCAAAGCAGTTTGGTGCTGACGACATGACGTCTACATTATGCATCTTTTGAGGAAGTAGGAAGGAAAGAGTGGGGTAACACTTTGGACTAACCCTAGTCTGGACCCATGAAGTGGATGCCCATTAACTGTTAGGTACTTCCTGGAGTGTATCTTCCAGTTTAGCAGCAGCCAAGCTGCATGCTCTGAGGCTGTTCAGGCATGTGAACTCAGCAGAGTAAGGGGAGACACTCAGGAGTTTTGCTTTACAAGTCTCTCCCTGTTCTGAACTAAGTGCTAGGATAGGTGCACCCTGTTATCCTGTTGCTGTGAGATTAATACAAAATGAGCACTTCCCAAATGCTACATATTATTGTGTAGAAAAATGATGTAAACAAACGCTTTGGGTGCAAATCCCTTTTATACTTCCTTATATCACTGTTGCTTTCAAACCTACTTGTGATTGCTGCTGGCACACAAATGAAACAAGTCCAAGCAGTCTAAAATAAAGCAAATCAAATATCCTTATTAGAAATGAAATTGGAAATGTCAAAGTTGTATGACTGTCTTGGTAGTGAAGTGAGTGTTAACATTACAATTTTAGCTTCATTTTTCAGTTTGTTGACAGATGGGGAGTAGCAACAAAAGGAGGAAGAGTGTTTTTGTGCAAATCAGCTATGCTGATCTGTGCTTGTAGCGGAGAGTTGGGCTTGTGAATGTACCACATTTTCAGGGTATGTGTTTGCTATCCAAAATGGGTGAATCTCCATGAGTTAAGACCACATGTCCCTTTACAGTGGACAGATTCTTATGTACAAATATAGGTTAGGTGCTGGCTGGAGATGTACACAGCAGTGAACAGAGTGCCCAGATGGCTTACTTTGCTCAGGTTAGCTGGCATGATGGAAAAACCACCTTGGGGTTACAAGCAGCTTGTCTAGGGCTGGGATTTTGTCCCACTGTTTGTTAGTAAATGCACCCAAATGTTGACTTTTCCTTCATGTAGGTTGGTAGACCGTGGGCTGTACAGGTGTCGTGGCTATAAGCTCGGTGATGTCTCTGAGTGCTGCACTTTTCTTTCTGGCATGTCAGTACTGCTGAGAAAGAGAAGGCAGAGAAAGCTGCTCAGTGAGAAAAAAGAAAAATAGCGTTCAACCCAAATCAAACTGAAATTACTTCTTCCATTTAATCTTCTTCTTTAACCCTCATGAGTGGAAGTTCTGAGAATATTAATTTTTGGAAACACTTAAACAAGCGTTTCTGGCATGAAATATCTCCCCAGAATCTGAAGCTGCCCAGTGAAATTGAGCCTTGTCAAACTGGAAACTGCTAATAAGTCGTCATCTTTCTACAGTCAACCCTCCCAAAGCAGAGATTAGGTCCACGGGGAAGTTTTATGTCAGAAATATGAGCTCCTACAGATCTTTAGGCACCTCTAGGCAGTATCAGTATACAGGTTTTGAGATTAAAATTTTGACCAGTCGGTGCTCAAATCAGATAGATACCTAACACCTGCCTCCTGGTGAAGAAAAGCCAGCATAAGAGAAATTTATTTTTAATGAAGAAATTATTCCTGATCTGTGTGAACAGAGATCTCAGATCCAGACACTGAGAGATTCAGAAAAGATACGTTATTACCTGGACTTGAGCCACATCTTTGTTTCTCCCATAACCTCTCTAGTTAAAATCGCAATCTGGATTATGGCACATAGAGAAAACAGGAAATCACAGTAAAACCTAGTATTTCAAAAAAGACAGAGAGCAAAAATCTTTCCAGACTTGAGATTAAACAGGTGTTGCATCTGACATTACATCCTCTGGTTGGCAAAAGAAATAGAGACATCAGCTGTTTTCTCACTGCTGCTGTTTCTGATGCAAGGTTTGACACCGAGAGATGAAGTGGCTGACAAAGCACTGTCAAAGCCAGCATTTCAGATGGTGTAAACGGGAATCAATTCATTGCCAACTGCAGAGGTGCTACCTCAGACAAATGCAGAGAATGTTTTCCAATTTGCAAACAAAATCAAAGATTTTCTCTGTTTTAATGGCTTCCAGTTCCCAGGTTGGGGGCTGCCCTGAACATTATTTGAGTAATCTTTGGCTGCCTATATAAACCCTGAGAAAGTAGCCAGAACTGAAAACTGACATGGCACTACTTTTTTGTCAGCTGTACATGGGGCCACTCTGACTCATGTTTCCAGAGTGATCTCAGCCAGGGAGAAGTAAAAGGGAACTCACTGGATGTGTAGCAAAGCAGAGCAATCTCTTCCCTGCTCAAAAGATCTGATCAGCAAGGGGCAGGTGATCAGAAGATGCGAGCATTACCTATGTTTCACTTTGGTGAGGTGTTCTACCCCAGCCAGGATTTGGGGGTGCCCATCTCTTCCAGGGCTATCAGGGACAGTTTTGGAGTTTCTGTTGCTGTCAGGTATAAGGCATCTACCTACCCATAGAGAACTGAGCTATTTTGTGAATACTTTAATCATCCCAGATGCCTGAAACACCAAAAGAAGGTCTCCAAGCACGTTCAAAAGCCTCTATGACAAAAAGGGAGGTAATCTGCTGTGACCGAAAAAGCAAAAGCAAATAGGATCTAAACGAGCTTTTTGCTTAAGATTCACTAAGCCTTGTTGGCTACATGCATCCCAACCTCCTGGTGATTTCATAAGAAAAATAAAGGTAAGCATAGAAATCTCATTTATGTTTTCTATATTTGTATGCTAATGGCATGGATCCTCTTTTGTTAGCTGCAGTAGTTGCGCATAACTTGAGCCTTTATGTACTATTATAACATACAATTCAAAACAAGAGTTATCTTCAATTTTAAACATGTGTGAGAGTGTGAGGTGAACACCAGGGAACTGCCTGAAAGTACCTTTTTAGTGACGGCTATCATCTTCTTTAGAAAGCCATTAATGCCCTAGAAAAATGAAAGTTGTCTCAGAAAAATATAGGTAATATAATCATAGGATTACAGGATAATTCAGGCTGGAAGGGACCTGAGAAGGTCTGTGGTCTGATCTCCTGATCAAAGCAGGTTCATCTACAAGGTCAGACCAGGTTCCTCAGGCTTTATCCAATTAGGTCTTGAAAAACATCCATGGATGAAGACTGTACAGCATCTCTGGGCAACCTGCTTCACTGCTTGGCTGAGCACATTGCCTCAAATTTCTTTAGTGTTACTTACTCTCATTAATGGTCTTTAACCTCCACTTCAGAGGAGGAGGGAGAGATGTCAGGTGCAAAGAATCTTTTAAAAAATAAACAAAGATTTGCCTATTCGGCTTAGAATAGTTTGATTAAGGATAGACTTTTTTTTCCCATTGGATGAGGAACATTTTTAGGAGAAACAGTTTATAATTTTCCTTATAGATTAAACATCACTGTGTTGCATGTTTATATTATCTCTAATTTAAAGACAATTCTCCAGTATGCATACATTTGCACTGATTCATGACACAGCATTTAAAGAATCCTACCAGTGTCTGATGCACCTACTGCTCTAATTTAACATACTTACTCTCACTAAATTGCATTTCTTTATAGAGAAGGTGAATGGGGTGTATAAAAAATGTTCTTGCTATGAAGTCAGGGACTGTTGCCTTGGTGAAATCACATATTTTAAAACCTGAAACATTGGAAAATTGTTTCATCAGGAAAGGTAATTGATTCAGCTGGTAGTGAATAAGGCTGGAACCTGATGGTACTATAAGGATAATTCAAATAAAATACTGAAGTCAAGGTAAGATTAGCCTTAACTTTTAAGATTTCTCATGTTCTGGAAAACAACAACTGTGCCTTCCTTTCATTCTGATGGCAAAGCAACAATGATGTTGCTGACATTTTGGTATATTTCATCAAATCTGGTATCTTTTCAAGTTTAAAAAATTCAAGTGTTTTCCAAACTAGTCCTCTTCCTCTGAAATCATTCATGACTCAGAAAGATTTACAGAAAGTGGTGGGAGGAAACTGTACTGGAGGCCGCCCTGCGGATGCCAAAGGATGGGGCAAAACTTCGGGGTTGAAAGGAAAAGAAAAGGATCTTCACAAAAAGGTGATTTCTCACCTCTCAAACACTCTTTTCAATTCTAGTCCCTCTTGCATTTTCAAAAAGCAATTTCTCTTTTTCCAAAGGTAAACATTCAAAAAATAAGGCAAACAAGCAAACAAAAACAATGTTAAAACCAATGAAACAACCAAACCTGTCCTGGAAAACACCCCGAGAAAACAAAGAAGTAAACAGAACCAAGTGGTGTGCCGCAGTTGGGAGGCTCTTACATGACTCTCCAGCTTTGCAGCAGCATCCAAGCCATGTTTAGGCAGATCTTCTTGGCAAGCTGGAGCAGCATGAGCTCTTTTTGTGTCGGCTGCACTCCAGTCCCATTGAAACAAGCAGGACTCCTGCCACCTGCTTCCTTCTGCCCTTACATTTGACACAAGACAACTTGTATGGTTTTCCCCACCTCCATTCTCTTTTATATGCAAAACAGCTGAACCCCTTTCTTCTTTCCAGTGCAAAGAGAGCTGCAAACAACAGGAAAGAATAACTACTAAGAACTAAACCAAACCCAAAGGATATCTGGTCTGTTAAATGTAACTGCCAGCACTTCCACTTTTGGCAGGAGACTTCTGATGTCAGCGTTAGTCTCTTACACCGTGGGTAAGTAGGTTAAGATTTGTTACCTATTTTCAGAACTTTTGTAGCCCAAGGTGCTGAACCGTCATAGAGATAGGCCCACTTGATAATGCCGGTGAATTTAACGAAGTCTGCGTCAGACCTTCTGCTGTGAATTTTCCTACCAATGTTGTCAGGTCTGAAAATGTGGTGAAAATTGTATTTATGTAATACAGACATGTACATGCGCTCTCATATCTACTGTACTGCAATAAATTTCCATCTTTTGAAATTACAGGAAAAGTATGGAAGAAACCAAAGTATCTGAGTGTCAGAGATTGAATGGGGGGACAGGGAGGAGTTTTCATCATCCTCCAGTACAAACTTTGCTGTAATATTCCAGAAGGCAATGCTGCCAGAGTAAATTAACTGCCAGAGTAAATTAACATAAAGTCTATAAAACTCACTTATTTACTTCCTGACACGTGAATAATGAAGCCTGAAGAAATGTCAGTCAGTCAAACGGCATTTGAAAATAAGTACACCTCCATTGGTTCTGGTTTGTTTGTTGAAAACTAGTTTTATTTGTGTCCTACAAGGTAAGTAGTTTTTACCAACTGTTTTTTGTCCGTCCTTTACAATATTCATTCTATAAGGCAAACACTCCTGATAAATTGTTCAATTAAGGGAGCTGATATGCCAGTCTCATTGTTTGAGAAATTTAACAATCAACAGAAGGAACAATACTCATCAAGTAATATTGTGACAGTGTGCAGAAGAAGAAAAAAAAAAGTATAGGTTGTAACAGCATTATTTTCAGTGAATACCAAAATTTACTATCTCCTGTAGTACATGGTGCCCATGGTTTGTGGTAACTGATTCTGTCAAGCCCTTTTAGTTGAAAAAAGCTTTTTTATTTTTTAAAATAATCTAATAATCTGCTTTTCATAATACATTGTTACCTTAATATCAGAATTTAGAGCAATTTTTACTTTAAGGGTCTACTATTGTTTTGCATCATTCCAAAATGCACTTAATCCCATTTTTCTATTTTAAAATATTTAAATGAGTGGAGCCTAAGCAAGCTCAATGTTTATTTCTAGATTTACTGGGGGAGAAAAATGGTGGGTTCTGTGTTGTAATATAACAGGGGCTGTACAAATATCTCGAATGTATTTCATAGCTCTTAGTGAGAACACAGAACTGTGCATTGTTATGCAGATGCTGAAATGTCTTTTTTTTTTGGGGGGGAGGGAACATTTGAGAAATGCTTCTTTATGGATACACTTCCACTAATCAGGCAGCTCTTCTCCTTGCCTCCAACTCTTATATAGGAAAGAACTTCTTGAGTTCCAATAAAATAAATTGAAATAACCCAATTTACACTGAAGGTTTGTTTTGTAGTACTCTTGAAAAATAAACCATTTCCCTGTGGAAAAATTCTTCATTATTCTGATACAAAGATTCACTAGAGACAAATTTTTTTTTATCATAGAAAAAGGAAGAAGAGGAAGGCACCAAATCAAAAAGTAGAATTAACTGTGCTTCCTGCAACACAGGATTTTTTTCAGATTAACTGATGATTCGGGATCCCATGTTATCATCATCCTCAGTCAGAATGGAATAGGAGATGGAGGAAAAAGGGCTTGCTGCAGGTGTGGAGGAAATACTTAGAGAAAATTGTATATAAAATTCCCTTAAACTAGTCAAAAATCATTTACTGTAGTCCAGCTGTTCATTTACTTATTTTTCTTTTAGATTTGGAATGAAAATGAGTATTTTGTTTTTGCAGAGGGTTTTTCTTTTTTCTCTTTTGTTGTCGTTGAGATGAGAATTATCAGATGCAGCTGGGGGATTGCTGTACTTGGGAAGCTGAGAACAGCAAACTTGGGAAAGAAGGAAACAGGATACAGGATGCCAAGAAAAATACATTTCTGTGGCACTAATATGTAGATTTTCAAAACATTTTGTTCACTTTAGGAAAAAAAGAAAAGCAAATCAAAATGCTAAGCAAAGACACCTGTTAAATTCTGTACCAGCAAACTATATTTTACTTACCTCAAATTGCCTCTGAGAATTTCATTTGGGTAAGAAGTGATGCACTTTCAACCATGGACTATTGGATAATGGTGCTGTATATGGCTGGATAGCTGCCTCTTCCATTCCAGCGGTGGCTTATTTTCAATGAAATGCAAAATGATCCTCATAGTCAGGTCTCTTTACTGTGTAATTTTTAAGGCCATGATTCAGGAAAGCATTCCTCTCCAAGAAAATATGCACATATGTATCTTCAAGCATTTGTAGACAGCAAGATAGAGGAGTAAAGATAGAATGGTTATGTACCACTTCTTGCAACAATTTTCCCTTTGAACTCAAGTTAACCATTTGAAATTGTTGAAGCTAACATACAAAAGATTTAATTTTTATAATGAAAAAAATCAAGATTCAAATTCACTGGTCTTCATCTCACTCCTCTTTATATATCTACAAAGCAGACCCTAAAATCTGAGGTACAATTCTTGTCTTTCTTTGTAATAACAGAAGGAAAATGGATGAGTTAATCTGTCTGGTTTAGATATCTAGCTTAGGAAAAGGTGAGCCTTGCTAGGCTAAAAGCAATGAGCAGGTGTGATACGTGTCCAAAATGATGAATAAGATACAGAAGACAGCCCATGTCCTGGCGTATGAAATCAAGATAACAACTGTGGAAATTACAAATAGAAAAGCTTTTTGACAAATGTCTTGTGAACATCCTTCACAGTTCCCAATGCTGGTGAAGGGCAAGGCAGGGGTAAAATGCTCATATTACAGAGCAACAGTTTGGTACCAGCTCCTTCTGGATTGTGGCAGCTGGCAGGATTTGGGTGCATGTCTCCCCATTTGGTGTCTGTCTCCAAATCTTTGTCTATTCCTGACCTCCTTGCTTGTGTCCTCTGCCCACCTTAATAGCTCCCACTACTTGCAAGAGTAGTAATCAAGATGACATTTTACACAGAAGTTTTATACTTCTATTAATTAGAAGCTTAAATATCTTTTAGCTAGATTTTTACACAGCTGACTCCAGCCATGGTCAACTGCTGCTCCTTGGCCACTTTCTGCATCATGGAACATGTAAACCTAACTGAGGAACAGACTGAGAGAGCGTGTTAAACATACTGAACCATGAATTTTCTGCCTCCATAGGTGTCCAGAAGCCAAGCTGAGGCTTGGATTCAGATATATACCCTGGATGGATTAATTTGACCAAATGTAGACATTTGCAGTGCAGATACCAACACCAAAGCTAGCAGCTCTTCTAAAGGTTTCCCTCTAAAGCCAATGTACAGAACAGCATGCTTCCAGGATATAATTAATTTGAACTTAAATTAGTAATGTAAACTAGGTCAGATAACTCCTGCCTGTAAAGCACCTGTTTCTTTCCATGAACTAGGGGGCTTAGCTCAGGTGGTGTCTATACTGAGCTAGGTGAGATAAAAGTCACCTGAAGAATTGTCAAGAACTATATCTGAGCCCTGTGCTGGTGGACAGGCTTGGAAGGTGCTTAGCTCCAGCTTTTGTGGCTGGAGAAGCTGGATTTGCAGTTGCATGAACTCTATTAACTTTTCCGTTTAGGTATGCTCTGGAGAACAACACAAGTCTGTGCCTGCAGGTGAACAGTATAGATGGTAAGTGGGAGTAGGCTTGAGAGACCAGCAGTATCACTATGCCCATCTTGTTACTAATACCTTCCGCCTCTGTATTATTTTTTTCTCCTGTCCCTAGTCATCTCCTTTCTTGACTTGCTCTAATTTGACTTTCTTCCTGTTCTAAGAAGTGTTATGAAGATGCTCCTATGTTTTGGAGGAAGGAAAATTCCCTTGTCGGCTATCAGTGCACTTTGAAGTGGCTGAGATATTTGAATAGGCTGGAGTGTTCAACCATTTGGGGAGAGACCCTTCACATAGAGGAGGTTTGTTTCTATGTTTGTTTCTTCTGCTTAAGATGGTCTTAAATTAGTAGTAAATAGAAGATCTGTTCCAAGGAGTTTAAAGACAGCTGACACATGGCAAACTCTAAAAAAGAGAAATAAATGTAATCATGGTGTCATGTAGGAGCTACAAACTTTATTGTTGCTTTGGTTCAAGGTCTTATGGGACCCATGAGTCCTCTGCTTCTTCACCATAGCAGAATTTACAGCAACTCTAGTTCATCAGTACACTAAAATAAAAAATAATATTTTGAAGTGTTAGGTTGCAACAAGCTAGCTGTCAGTATCTAAACAACACTTTAAATGTCACTTCTTAGATCAATTATATGAGATTATTAAAGAGGGTGAGGAGTCTGTATGGTTTCTTTCTATTATTATCGAGTTTTTAAAACTGCTGTGTCACAACAGTCTGCTAAGAGGGGTGAAAGTGCATAATCCTCTCACTTTTTATGCTGTGTCCCTTAGGGATGACCTTGTTTTTCTTTTCCTATGACTGGTTGTTTTGACTGGTATAATCCAAGATCAAAGAAGCAAAAGGAAAACAGTTTATTACTTCTTCCCCCTTAAACTACTGTGATTTCCAAAAGGGTTTTTTTTTGTAGGTGACACCAGAGCCCTGTTTGTCACTTTTCACTGTTACATGTCCACATTACATATCTGAATCAATGTTCCTCTTCTTTTGTTGAGATAAAGGGAATTTTGCAGCTAAACCTTGTGTGAAATAACAAAAGCCTGAATGACTATCAGCTGCATGCTGGACCACAGAGAGAAACTTTGTCTTTTCTCTTATATATGCATAAATGAATTAAATTTGTACAATGAATATAATTCAAAAAAAATGTCAGGAAAACAATAAATTACTATGATGAAGTCAAAATTATAAACTGTTGCTGTGGTTTTAAAACCACGAGGTTTCACAAAGAATGAAGTTATTTTTTAATGCCTATTCTAACTGTATCAGTCATGACCTGGTATAAAACCAACAAATTATGAATATTTATTATTTGTAGCATCATTTGACAGATAATAGCTGAAGTGAATCATCCTGCTGCCCTTTTAAACAAAACACAAAAGTATACACACACACTATCCTATATAAAAATACCCACTCAAAACCTGACCATATTTTTTCATTAGTGAAACATAAAAAATATGTAGAAAGGTATTGATAGATTTGAAGAACTTAAGAAATGTGGTAGAACTAAGTGGTAAATTAATGCAGGTAGAGATAATTTCAAAGAATTTTTAACCTAAATTAAGGCAGAAAAAGTACACATTATTGCCCTCATTCTGCAGATGAATAGACCTATACAACTTCAGCAGGGTATCTGCATTACACCTTGATCTTATGTCTCTCCCACCAACCTCCCCTTCTTCCCTGGTGTGTGGACAGCTCTGTTATTGGGAGAAAACTTGGGCTATGGTGTAGGAAGAGGGCTGGTGCTCTCTGACCTGCTGCTTCCTGGTAATCTCAATGCCACTTGCTGGGAGAAAAACAATCTGACTGCTCAGCCCACTATCAGAGGTCACACTGCACTGAGGGCTGAGCTCTGCAAGACTATCCCATAGCATCCTTTGGACTCATGGGCCATATTCCTCACCACCAAGATATTGCCTAAGATGTGAGAAAGGAAGGGATACTAAATTATTGACAAAGGCAAACTTGACTTTCAAAAACCAACCAAGCAAGGATGCATAGCAAACTCTCCTGTCCGTGTGGGACTTACCTTCAGCTGCTCTGCTGTTCAAGGTCCAGCAGGGATAGAGTGAGCTGGTTGGAAACACCACTTTGAAATCTGCGCTGGCACTGAGAGTGCTGGAGCAAAAGCAAAAATATAAAGAAGTTGTGTTAATTTCAAGGTCCATTAGGCACAGAGGACCTGCTCCTATTCCCGATTAAGTTAAACTGTCATTGATTGTAAAACTCTTATTGGCTGCAGAGGTGCAGGATCAGTCCACAAAGAAAGAATAATCAATGCTTGTACGAAAAAAAAACATTATTGAGACAGACAGTTTTTTCAATTGTTAAAGGGACTATTTTCCAAATTCCCAGTGTGGCAGATACAAAATTTCAATTAGGCAATTTACCTGAATATAGTTGCCATGTAATTACAGGTTTACCAGGTCTGGGGCCTGAAGCTATCCAATATTTTAATGTGGATGACTATGTAGTAACTTCAATTCCTCCATCAAGTCTCTAGTCTAATGCATCTGCCTTCATGATAATAGCCTAAGACAAGTATAAAAAAATAAAATTGCATTGAGAAATTCTGACCAAACAAAACCTTCATAGTATTTCAGCCAGGAGCTCCTGATTCACTTCCTCACACGTGTTGTACATTTATTGCAGAGCTCACATGTAGCATAAAGGCAGTAAAGTATCTATCTATCAATACCTTTCTACATATTTGACATTTAGAGACTCTCCTGTTCCATTATCTTTGCTTTACTTTGTGACATTTTTATCAATTTCAGCATTAACATGGCAGATTTTACAACTAATATGCTTAAAAGGTACAAAGATGTCAGCAACATCAATTATAAAAAAATTACACCTCCTACTTTATCTCAGAGGTAATTAAATGAGCTGTAATTATTAGCCTAGATTCATTAGATTCATGTTCTCATGATCTCCTCAGATTGGATTATTGTAATTCTTGGTAAGTCTGTCTGCCAAGGCAATGCATTGGCAGCCTTGAATGCAGTCAAAAAGGCAGAGGTAAAAGGACTGTTAAAACCCAAATTATTTAGGCCCTTTATTATTCATGGCAAATGAATTCTTTGTTATTTGTTCATTATAATACTGCCATAATTCCTCGGCATTTTGTGGATAAGGACCCTTATACCTCCAGGTTGTTGACACTTCCGGAGTTGTCATTTAACCAGTGCTATAGTTGTGTTCAGAGCCTAGCAGCTTGGAGTGACAAATCTGATTTGTACAGTGGCATGGCAATATGCTTATGGGTGATATGTGAGACATGCTTGTATCTTAGCTGCATTCACTTTGATGATACTAAGACCCTCTTAGTTGGAGACCAGAACTAGAGCTGTTTTGAATTTAGAAACATAAGAAATAAATCTGGGAGTTAAGTGCACAGACAGTGAGAATGTTCCATGCAGACAGCAGGGAAAGGATACCCAAGAAGCAAAACCATGTGATAATTTGACAATAGATATAGGACTAGCATTAGATGATATTTAAGTAAGTGAAATGTAGCTTCTTAGGCATCATCTAACATGGTTTTATTTAAATTTCTGTATCCCTTCAAGTTTCTTGATTACAGCACTATTGGCCTTCTGCATTTAGGGGCACAGTTTTGCAGAACTCCTCAGGCTGAAAGGTGGCTTGGCCTCCAAATATCACATATAAGACTTATCTGTTGGTGGTTTTTTGGCTGAGGGTTAAATCTTGGTCTATTATTAGAATTGTCCAGGCAGTGCCTGTGGTCAGGTAGCCATTGCCTGTGATATAAAGTGTGATGTCACAGAGAACTTTATGGGTTCACCCCCATTCTAGTCAGGTACCTGTGCTTTAGATCTTAACAGTTAAAGAACAATGTTAGTAGAACACGGAAATTACAATAGCTTTCATGTGTAGTTTCAGGATATTCCCCCTGGACAACAGGAAAGCCGTTTAATCTTTGGAAATAAACTCTCACCAGATGTCAATTAAAAAACCCAAAAAACCTTACAACCAATTAGTATTTTATTTTTATCAACATATCTTTGTATTCTATATGTACTTTGGAATCCTCCCAGAGATGGGGCCAGATCTGGCTTTCACTGAGACAAAGAGTGACAATGATGTCATGAACAGCAAGGTCAGGCCAAAGGAGATGAAATCAAAACATTGCATGCCCCACATATTGTCCGTCCTAGGGCTGTCAGTAAAATGCAAGCATTATGTCTGTCCCATTGAGAACTGATGGAAGAGCTGGAAATCCAATTCCTTTGAATCTCCAGAGAAAGTAAAAATGTTCCCTCTGATGCTATTGCATGTGAAAATCTTCTAAAATAATAAAAAAAAAATAAAATAAACCCCAAAGCCAGGTCATACAAGTTAGAAAGTCTGACATGGAATGATAAAGTGGAGCAGCCTACAGCAATGTCTTTGGACCAGGTATGGTCGCCTTTACACTCACGGAATAGCATCTTACCCATAAACAAATCTCATTAAAATGAATGAGAGTGCTCCCACAGTAGCACTCCATTTGATTGCGTGCAAGCTGAATCTGGCCATTTGCATTCAGAGAAAACAGAAAGCTACCTCTGGGAACTCTGGAGGGTACCCTAACCCACACGTGTTTTCTCAGCACTTGCAAGGCTACATTTGAACATGTCCATTTGTTTGGGTAACTGCTGTGCCTACAAAACAAATAACAAGCGTAAGCCTGTACACTGCTGTTGTCTGCTACTCCTAACTCAGGTCCAAATGCACAAACGTATGTGTAGATGGTGCCTCTCAAAACAGATGACTGTTGTTTGAAATTTTGTCCCTTTCTGTGTGTGACCTGACTTGCTGTCATTAGCAGAACAATGTCCATAAAAAATGCCCTGTTTGGGGATCTTATGCTGGGGTAAACCAGACACCAATTAGTTAACTTGCATTGATAAAAAGGTCAGATTATATTAATTCCTGTAATAATTCACAATAATTAAATGCATATTCTTAAATAGCTTCCTAATAGAGAGCCAGTGTCTCATTAATCTTGAATGTACCAACCTGAGAACCCTAGGGAGGTCACATGGTAACTAAAATTTGAGGAATGCCATATAAAGCCTACTGAAATGATTCCACACCATAATTCAGATGTAAATAGAGTACATAGCTTTCTCAGCAAAGTGGGCATCTGAGCATGGGAAAGACTTATTTATTAATGAGTAACATAATGACAAACAATGATAATTAACTGCATTCTACATTTCCTCCCCAAGATAATAAGCCCAAAATAATTTAAAGGCCAAATCCTCCTTGCTTTTCTAAGCCAGTCCTCATATCTTCAGTCAGACAACTTCTGTGCTCATGAGGACAGGAAATTGGTCCTTATACATGTTTATATATAGTACAACCCTACTCATGTAACTTTAAGGGTACAACACTAAAATAATATTCAGAAATGAATTTTCCTTCTGTGATGTTAACTTTTTGCACATTTTTCACTGAAAAACCTACATAGTACTGTGTCACTCAGTGTAACAGGCAGCAATCCTGAAAGCTGTCTGTGTAAAATTCATGCCTATGCAGATAGAAGGCCCCTGTTCCACTAAGAAAATCCCGTTTACAAGGGTAAAAGGAACCCTATTTTTCTGTCCCAGCCATCACGAGTCCTGAAAAGTGAGTTTGCACATTATAGCCAGTTTGCAGGGAGGTGTCCTTTGAAACCAACGGAAGGTTTCCCACTAAATTCACTGGGCTTTGGTTCAAGGTGAAAATGAGAAAAAGCTTTAGATACTAAGGGCAGAAAGGACCACATTGGTCAGACATCCTGACTTCTTGAAATGCAAGACATAATTTCACCAAGTAATAGATTCATTGAGACTGCAACTTCTGATCAAGGCACTACACATCCTTGAGAAAGACAGGCAATTTTATTATAAAGAATTTGAATGATAGGGAACATATAACAGCCAATATAGGCATTAGTTAATTAACTTCTAGTAAAAAATAGGCACTTTATTTCTAGCCTGATTTTGTCCACAATTAGCCAATCTCATAATGTTTCATAATGTAGAATTTTTCAAAGGGATACCCAGTGCCATAATCATGCTGCTAGCATGCTGCTTTCCTACACAGTCATGGATCTGGCATTATGAATATAAGGAATAGTCTGAAAAGAGTAAAATGTTGTTTCAGTTCCCAAAAATATTTTACTGGTGTACTTTGTGTAATGTAATCAGTTCAGTCATTTGAAGAAGATGACTCTTCAAGGGCACAGGTAAAGAGTTCTGTGAATAAACTGAAAATGAAAAATTGATGCAGAAGACAAGTAATGCATAGAAACTCTGCCCTGCATTAATGAGAATGCTACTAGGTAGCCATAAAGTCACTCCTGTCTAGAAGCAGGAGTAAGACCAAATCAGGTTTTACTTTGCTAAGTCTCACATTTGAGAAGGCTGAGAAGCAAATGCAGCTTAATTTTGGCTCAGACACTGCCCCTCTGCATGCTTGTATGACCAGGCTGACTTCGGGTCATAACCGTACAGAGTGATTGTTACTTATAACTACTTAGTGTGAACCACTGTCAGAGTCTGACCCAACTTCCATTGAAACTCAGGAGGTTTGCCACTGGGAATATAACTGGGTTGTGAGGACCAATTCCTTGACAGTATTCAGATGCCTAGCAGAGTATTGGCTAAGTGGAAGGTAAATTCTATGTGAAATTTGATTCAAATTAGTGGTATGGGTTCAGCTCTGCTGACTTTCAGTGTCATTGTAGGTGCCTGCACCTCACTCTAGAGCAAACATCTACATTCGATGTAGGAATTGCACTGTAATCTTCACTGAGTTTTTTGATTATTTTTATCCATATGCTGTAATCAGAATCTGTATGCCCATCTCAGCTGCAGATACTTACATTGGAGACACCTGAAGCTAGATAGGTTGAATCCTACCCTAGGTACCTAGTTGCTTTTGAAATTCTTGCTAGACACTGGCAGACCGACCAAGGTGCCCTTGATAAATTTATTGCAATGGAAGGTAGGGGCTTAAATGCCTGTTAGGTTATGGGCTTAAATGATTAAATATCTGTATAAAACTGCCCCACGGTGCAAGTTAGTCACCTGCAAAGGGTGACTTAGGCAGCTAAAGGCATGAATCTTTCATGAGTTGCTTCTGTCTCTACATTTACGATATAGAACGGTAACAGTGACTGCCTAAAGCTGGGGGCATGAATCCTGGCTGTAACACTTGATCTTTTGTGTTCATGTGTATATTCTCACAGCAGTGCCTACTTTGTACTTTAAATAGAGCATTTGCATCACCAAACTCTGTGCAATAAAGGTACTAAGGAGGCAATATATATTGTTTTACGCAGTCATAAATAAAAAACCCCAATAGATATTAATTAATGAAATGTGCTAAATTCAGCTTAAATGCTTTGTGGTTTCTAATATTTGACACATATAGCTAGTTATCTCTAACTCTTTCTTCATTAATATATGAACTGAAATACCATAATGGTATTAATTGTAATAATTACTACTTCAGGCATTTTGAACAACATACTCCACAGAGAAGAGATTTTTAAATAAAACTGAGTAATAGTGAACATATAATACAAAGAATAAAAGTTTGGTTTATTACCATGGTGGATTTGCCTAGCCCTAAAAGGAAAATATCCCTGCCACAGTAATACTGTACACCGTAAAAGGATTGCTAAAAATTAAAAGCTTTCATTCTCCTCTGGAGCCTTGTTGTAGCAAAAAGGTTTCACAGTCTCCTGACTTCCGTGGTGCTGATAGAAATACGTTTGTAGTCTAAATATGCCTGGAAAGTGTTCCAGTAGAGATTATGGGGCAGCTGGAGTGCTACTGTGATTTACTTAATTCAAAGTGGTGCTTGAAAGAGACTTTTAATCTGCAGTGGACAGAAGCTGCAATGCTGATACTGAAAATGACATTTAGCAACAATTTCTGATGGCTTTTTCTGAAAGTGGCTTGGGAAAAGCATCTCACTGATACCAGTGGTGGAGTTAAGCTTCTGAATTTTACATATGAAGATGGTGGAGGGAGAACTATATTTAGATGAAAGGGATTCACTTCTTTCTAATACCATGCAACCGGGAAATCTCAGGTTCTCCATTTCAGCTCTGGCTCAAAACGGTTGATGTTAATTTTTTCATTAGTTTCACTGACCTCTCTGGAGGCCAGTAAAAAGTCCTCCAAAAGATCAAAGGTCCAGAATTAAATGGTATTTACGTGTGTAACAGCCATTCATTTTATGGAGCGATTTAGTTGATTTTAATTGAAAATTAGGATGTTAAATACTTTCAGGGATCTAAGCCTAAGTGATTTAAAAAAAAAAAAACTATACAAAGTCCTGTGTTAAGACCGCATGCTTCCTTTCTTCTTAAACATTTGCGTGAATAGTCTTATTATACCTGCATTAATACAAACATCTCACACTCCCATTATGCCATCTCACCCTGTGTGCATTAAAGGCCAAAGTGGAAGCTCCTAGAAGTCAAAGAAGGGAAACTTTGTCCTGGTTTGCAACCAAAGCAATGGAGCAAAGCAATGGAGCTGAATTGCTGGCTTCAGATCCAACTACCGGCTTCACCTCCTGTACCCTGATCCTGTTCATCATGAAATGTAACTCATCAGTCATCTTGTAAAACTCAGCAAAATGCATCCC
The DNA here is from genome assembly GCF_030936135.1 of Gavia stellata. NCBI lineage: Eukaryota > Metazoa > Chordata > Aves > Gaviiformes > Gaviidae > Gavia > Gavia stellata. The sequence goes on from NC_082597.1 coordinate 41,746,013, forward strand.
CTGGTTAACAACATCTGCCCTGAAATTCAAATGTGTTGCTAACGTAAGTTTGGTTGTGGATAGTGATAGAATAGGAGGGAAGGATTCAAATAGAAGAGGTAGTTGAAAATTTATCTGTAGCTTTAGTGTAAACAGATTTTAGAGAATTCATACAGACTAAAGCAAACCTGAGTTACTGTTGTTAGTAATCCCCTTTGGAGATAGATATGAGATACTAGGTATGGAATAATGTTTATTGAGATATCTAAAGAACATAAAAAAAAAAAAAAGAAGCCAGAAACAAATCAGAGCTTGGAGCTTTATAAGAAAAATCTGGTGAGGAGAAAATATTACTGGAGGGGGTTTAATATAGCTGAGAAGATTGCTGATTACAATAGGATGCAATCCCGGAAAAAAAAGAGGTTAAAAAACTATTGCAAACAAGTATTTCCAAAAGGTTGTCATGGTTTGAAAGCTTGTACTTTAGAGGTTGAAGCTGTTAATGGGATCCACAGAATATCTTGCTGAATAACCTGAAACTGAAAAGGTGAAAATCATGCGCTATCCACATTTCCCACAGGGGGCATGTGGAATTTCTAGGGTAAAAAGTTACAGAAGACAGAGGAAAGAGGGCTCAAAGTCACTGTGACACACAGAGGATGTGCATTTGGTTTGCTTTTCAATAAGGCTTGCTGATAGAAAGGAAAGATTTCTACATGCACAGAAAGGAGGATGGGAAGGGGATAGGAATAAATTTGAGTGAGTTAGATTTTCAAGAACCAAAGCAATTTCTGTCCAGGCACAAAGAGACAGGAATGAAGATTGATAATGCAGCAATAGAAGCAGGAGCACAGTGCAGAAAGATAGTTATGGATGGTTAAATGTTTCTAACTAGTTACAGATGTCTGTTGCCAGGAGAGCCTATTTTAGGCCCTTAAGCATGTGCTTGATTTTAATGAGATTTATGCTCAGGCTAAACATTAGGCATGGTGCAAGGACTTTCCTGAACCAGGATCAAAGAGAGAGACCTGTCGTTTGATTTAAGTATGGTGACTTGTCATATTTTTTTGAACTTATGAGAACAAATTCCAAATTTTTGTCAGAGGTAACAGTTAGGTTAGTAGGAAGATAAAAACCAGGTTGACTACAACCTTCCTTGTCTGGGTTTGTACATGTGGACATGAGATCAGAATCAGTGTTTAGTTAGTAAAGTTTAGAAACGAGGAAGCAACAAAAGCAAACACTGTAAAAATTGGATGAGAATTGTGAAGAAATGGTGTTGAAATGATGGCAAAAAAGAGGACAAAAGCTGTTTAAGGAGATACTTTTAATACAGAGGAGTGTTAAAAATGAACATATTATAAACAGTCCAGACACAAAATTAGCTAAAAGTGATGTCTGGGAAAGAGTCAGGGAAGAGATACAGAATGAGTCTCACCAACACTGGAGGGAGGAAAATATAAGCTGGTGGTGGACAATGGGGCTGACACACTGCACAGCGTTAGCAACAGTTGTGGTACCTCCGGGGAGGTATTTGTGTTACGTTTTCATGCTGCTGTGAAACCGTGTACTGTTGCTCACCAAACAGTACTTCAGCCAAGTGCCCCCCTTGTTCTTCTTGGGTCTCTGCTCCTCACGTACCCTCTCTGTTTCTTTCTTCCTCCTTTCTTCCTCTCACTCCCCTAGTACTGTCCTACTTGCATGCATGCAAGAGTATTAGTAACTCACACCCACATTTTTCCACCCCTCATACCACATTCCGCTATAGATAACTTGGCATGAAAATGAAAACTAGAAGGCAAATAGGAGTGCAAAGACCAAGACATTTCAACTATGCTCTGTCCTACATAGATAGGGAGCACTCTGTTAAAATGAGGCAACACTATCTAACCAACATGAAACATCTCTGCCTAACCCTTCCTTATCCCCCTTCTCTCTTTATGTCGTAGGGTTCTTCTGGCTGTAGGGAGTGTATTTTAGCACGTTTATACAGCAGCTAGGGCTGGAGGGCTTTCATATCATTATGGTGACTTTCAGTGCTGCCAGAACATGGGTGATATTTATAATACTGATAAAATAAAAATTAACATACGTTTTTGTTTATCTGTCTAAATAAAAAAGAAGCAGCAAAGATGTCTGTCAAGTTTTATTTTGTTTATCTAAGTAAAATAATAAATAAAAGGAAACTTCCTACCTTCTAAAATGTCAGATACATAAACAAACATAATATTGAAAGTCTCCTCATTGTTGCTGGGCAAAACAGTGAGGCTGGCAGCTGACATACATTTTGAAATCCCAAGCAATTAAGAGCAAATAAAAGAATAGTTAGGAATAATCTAAAATTGGTGCTGTTTAAAGAATGAACAAACAAGTTTGACCTGGTTTTCTGTGCACATAAACAGACGCAATGTTCCCGAATTTAGTTAAGCTATAGGTATTTCTACCAGCTTCAGTGCTCCTGTATTACTCTTACCAAGAGCAGAGACAGTTAGTTTATTGCAAAACAACACTTCAACTGTAAACCAAAGTGAAACACATATGTAAAATATTATATGTTCACCAGCAACTGTGCAGTAAATGCAGCATAGCCTTTATGAAAAATAAACACAAGAGGTAATTGCACAGACTGTTTGTCAAAATACTTGTTTGAGTCCTGTAATCAGCGAGTTCTTACCAATGCTACCATTGCTCACTCTGCGGAGGTGATCAGGACTTTCAGAAATGTCTTTCTTACAGGTCTTACATAAATGTACTGAGCTAGACCTTGCACTTGCACAAGTGGTAACATTTTAAAATTAATGAAACTGGTTCCAACTTTTCTCCCGAAGGTGGAGGAGGAGAGAATTTGCAGTGAACTGCCCAGGTGCCCTACAGAAGAAGGGTTTTGGTGACCTGCCTGTGGCCTGGAGTCCTTGTGTGCGCTCAGAGCTATCAAGGTCAGCGAAGGCTCACCTCTGTGGCAGACCTGCTGGGGCAACTGCACAAAGGGCTTGGCTGGGAAGAGTTTGATTACAAGGCAAAATAGATGATCCCACTTTGATTCACTCTGCAGGGCTTCCTACTCTTTTAATTTATTTCTGTAGACTGTATTCTGAGTGTAGGCACAACAGGCAGGTAATTTAGGTAATCGGAGTCATCTTGCTAGGACCAGGCAAGGGCATTTCAAGTATTGATTGTAGCATCTATGTCAGACAATTAAAGCCAGTAGGCAGAATCCATCCATAAATCTTGGGTGAACTGGAACCATTCTTCTGCCCTTGCTTGAGGATATACACAGTTTCTTGATGTACCACAAGTATCTTACCATGGCATTTTGCTGTCAATAGATAATTAGCTGCTGGTGTTGTCCATGTAACAGCTTTTCTTTAAAGAAAATATTCTGCTGCTGAAATCTAATAATACCCACCTTTCTGTGGGTCAGTGGTAAGGTCACTGTATTGTAATGAAATATGCATTTCATTACACTTGATGAGATATATGCATTAATTTCTGAGGTAGCAGTGGACAGTTTGTGATGGCATCTATTCATTTCCTTGCTTTTAAGTGTTTGTGTTTTGTTAGTAGAGAGATAGCTAACTAAATTGGTTTTTGAAATCGGGTTTTAAATATATTGCAAATGCATTCTTTAATACATTCCCACTTGACACTGAAACGCTGGGAAGACAAAAGCGCTGTCTATATTGTTGTCTGAGGCACAGCACCTGCACAGTGCAAACCCAGACAGAAAGCCACAAGGTTCAAGGAGATCACATGGGGAAAAAAATCATGCATCTTTTCTTCGGATACTTAAAGATAAGCGTATAGCCTATGCTAGTCATGTGGGCTCACTTTGTTGGAACAGTAGAGCAGACTAAGCACTCCAGGGAGTAATGCATCCTACTTATCTCAGACAACAAGCTAGAAAGCTAGTTTGGTCTAGAGCGAATGAGGGCCAGCTGGGCCAAAGTGCCATTTGCTGCCCCTGGCAAGAAAAGGCAATGTTCCCTACCCACTTAGCTGACTGCACCCAGTACATAAAAAGTGTGTTGCTCTCTGTCAGTAGGTTAAAAGAGATCTTCTGAGAGTAAGTTTGCATTCGTTTTGCTTTCTGCTGGGCTCATAACCTTCTTATGTCTTCTCTTCATTTCATAAACCTATGAACTTATGGCTAGAATTTAGCTTTTTTAGTATGATTTATGTTTTCTACATGTATACTGCCCCTGGTCAAGATCACAAGCACTGCATAAATACACTGACCTGGATCCAAAAAGATGGATTTCTAGGAGAGGAAAGAGTAGAAGGCCTTTTTGCTTTCATGACCATCATGCTGTATGGTACATGTGCAGGGTATATTGACGGGACGACTGCTGCTCATATGCAGCTCTCTGCATTAACATCAGAGCTGCACTAAGTACTGACTTATGGTGCTTAGTTTCTCATAGGACACTTAATCTTCCATTGAAATATATATGGAGAATTCACACCTAAATGCTTTTGGGGATGTGGCCATACAAGACAGATGATCAAAAGGACATATGAGGAATTAAGGAAGAGTGGGAGGAAGGGACTTCTTTCAAGGTCACACAAGAACTTTTTGTAGGCAGACAGAGAAATTAAACCTGTTATCTCCATACCAGGGCCCAGAGCAAAGAGTGTAAATGGAGGTGAGCACATCTGATACACCCTTTTTACTCGAATCTGTTGTCCACATCTATACGTGTAGTACTGTATAAGGTATAGCAGTATCCTGCTCAACCCTCAGCTGGGGCTCCAGAGGGAACTGGTCTCGTCTTGTAAGCCCTGTTATATTTGCCATTTCTGTGTGGAGACTCTGGATATCCTCAGGTGTCTTAGGAGGCACTATAGATTTCTGGGCAAGCAACTGAATCAAGTTCTAAATGTTTAAAGACTAATCATAAAACAGTTAAGTAGTGGAAATGAGCCATAGAATTGAGCCATAGAATTAAATGTTTGATGGGATTACTTGAAACAGATTGGAAGAGTGGAGCAGGCTGAGCAAAACACAACAAAACAGAATTGTTCCTGACTTACGTACCTAATGCAGTTTTTTTCAGAGAAATCTGGAAGAGGGATTTATATAAAGTAGACAAATAAGCTTGGATAAATAGCACTTTTTAAATGACAAAGGGAACAAATTATGATACCTAACTTATGATACCTAATCTTTAAAACCTTTCAGAATTGTTCCGAATCCTCTAAGGTACATTTACTGACAGCTTGAAGATGTTTACTTTACCATTAGTTACTTCTCTAGAAGCTATGATCTATATTTCTAAGTTGGATTGTCTTTCCATGATGCTGCTGCCTTTTGCTCAATTAGGAAATTCCTCTGAAATCTGTTTGCATGCAGTTACTAAACTTGAAAAAAAGGAATCCAACTCTGATTACATTTTGACAGTATAACTTTCTGAACCATTGTCCAAGAAAAAAAATCCTTCTTAACTAGGATTACAGCAAGATAGATACTTTGTTATGCAAATGTGTATTTCTGTGCAGACATTATAATCCACATTGGCGGTTTCCTTGAACTCTAAAGCCGCTTTATTTTGGATTCACAGAGATATAGTTGCAAAACAAAATAAGCTCTGAGGTAGAATTTTTGAGACTGAATAGAGAGAATTAAGTGGATAGTAAAAGTCAGCAATGTCAATGTTTCCTAGTATGTTTTCAATTTGCCTGAGGATCAATCCTTCTCGAAGGTGCTGGATTATTTTTTTTCTCCTGGATGAGTCAAAAAATGAATGTATGTGAAGTTCATTTCCCATTCTATATAAAAATCTCTTCCATCATGGAAAGTTTTAAGAATCCTGTTTGTAAAATCCAGTTTCAAAAATAATCTTCAGTTTCCAGAATATCAGTTTTATGATGTGGTCATTGCCCAGAATCTACAGTAACATTTTTGGTTATGCGGCTGACCACATGTTAAATGATCACACTGTTCTTTATCTTACCCTAAGGTACTGGTAGCTTATTTGGGAGCTATGACTCAATTTGAACATGTGGGTAAGAGTTCTCTTCAGTAGTTTATTTCTTTCATAGAGTATTTTAAGTATGGTAATATGTATTTTGTCTATGTTTCCACAGGCTCTTCCCCTGGAGATCTGCAGGACTGCATCTGTTCAAAACAGCTGCCAAATACTTTTGTGAGCTTGTGTGTGTGTATGTGCATGTGTGCACGCGCAGCTATGTATGAATAAAAAATACACTAGTAAGAAAGCCTGAGACTTTTCTGTGGTTGTGATATCATCTGCATCATTATAACGCACATTTTCATGTATTCGTGTGTGTAAAGCAGAGATATTACCCTTTCTTTCTAAGCTGAGATAGTATGCTGAATGACAGATTTGCCTCCCTGTAAAAATGCAGAGATTTATTTTTTTTTATTATAAGGAGCACTTGGTTGTACTGGAGGGGGATGGAGGCTATGACTGGTATTACAATTGAGTTTGTGGGGAGATGCATTTGCTTTGGGTGTCTTGACAGAGGGATCTGGACAGGCTGGATCGATGGGCCCAGGCTAATTGGATGAGGTTCAACAAGGCCAAGTGCCGGGTCCTGCACTTTGGTCACAACAACCCCATGCAGCGCTACAGGCTTGGGGAAGAGTGGCTGGAAAGCTGCCCCACAGAAAAGGACGTGGGGGTGTTGAATGAAAGCCAGCTGAATATGAGCCAGCAGTGTGCCCAGGTGGCCAAGAAGGCCAACAGCATCCTGGCCTATATCAGAAATAGTGTGGCCAGCAGGAGCAGGGAGGTGATCGTGCCCCTGTACTCGGCGCTGGTGAGGCCGCACCTCGAGTACTGTGTGTGGTTTTGGGCCCCTCACTACAAGAAGGACATTGAGGTGCTGGAGCGTGTCCCGAGAAGGGTAACAAAGCTGGTGAGGGGTCTGGAGCACAAGTCTTCTGAGGAGCGGCTGAGGGAACCGGGGTTGTTCAGTCTGGAGAAGAGGAGGCTGAGGGGAGACCTCATCGCTCTCTACAATTACCTGAAAGGGGGTTGCAGAGAGGTGGGTGTTGGCCTCTTCTCCCAAGTGACTAGTGACAAAACAAGAGGAAACGGCCTCAAGTTGTGCCAGGGGAGGTTCAGGCTGGATATTAGGAAAAATTTCTTTACTGAGAGAGTGGTGAGACACTGGAATAAGCTGCTCAGGGAAGTGGTGGAGTCACCATCCCTGGAGGTGTTCAAGGAATGTGTGGACGTGGCATTGTGGGACATGGTTTAATGGTCATGATGGTGTTTGCTGGTTGGTGGTTGGACTTGATGATCTTACAGGTCTTTTCCAACCTTAGTGATTCTGTGATTCTGTGACAGCTCAGAGTTTTCCTGGATCTGTCAGCTGTGATCTTCAGGTGGCGGTGGTAAGTTGATTTGCACAGTGACGTTTTCCTTTCTGAAGAACACTGTTACAGTTATCCACGCCATCGCTAACTTCAGGTTAATCAGCTGTAACATGGCCTGTACTGGTCTTTCCTGCACAGGAAAGCAGTTCAGGATCTTTTGATGATGTACAGCACAGCATTCTCCATGTTCAACTGATACAAGTGGATGACCCTTGTGCTTCAATTTCTTTAACAGCTTCCTGTTCCTTTGGAGACATCATCAATGTAGAGATGACCTTCTGTAAAGCCCTAAATAGGCTGGCACTAGCCTCTTTTAGAGGCACACACTACTCTCAGAGTATATTTTGTTTGTCTTCAGCATTAGGGAGCATATTACAGGAGATTATTAACACAGAGACCTATGAGAAACTAACTATATTAATTTTGGAGATGCTAGAGCATAAATTCTTATACAAAAAGAAACCTATCATACAGCAATATGATAAAGCAACTTCTTCGTATGTGCTTTGTGTTATTCAATAACTTTGCCTCTGTTGAAGTTATTGGGAGTTTTACAGATGCAATTGGAAGAGTTTTGACATTGCTGAATGGTTTGACAAACCCACTTCAGAGAAAGTCTATTTCAATACAGAGATTTTTGGCTTAATGCTGAAATCAGTTTCAGCTGATTTCTCCAAAATGAAACACATCTTCCTGAACTAGAAAACAGGTCTCAAACCACAGACTCAAGTTAGTGATCTTGTACAATCAGCTTGTCTTGTTAAGGATAATATGTATGGATAAAATAAGTCAAAGCTAATTATATTCCATTTAGCATACTAATTTACTTCTGCCATAATTTATGCAACTTGTTTTCTTGTTGGCTTTCACTTTGGTTGTGAAATTATTTTGTACATGTTTCCCATACACAATGCTTTTCTGCTTATTTGAAGAACTGGAAGACAATACATAAATATAAACTTTTTGCCTTCTAAAAAAATATTAATACTACTTGGCACTTGCATAGAATTCTACATAATCAAAGTACTGTATAAATATTAACTATTGAATCCTTATACTATCCCCACTAAGGAAAGCATTAAATATTGCTATCCTAATTTTACAATTAAAAATGTGAGCTAGAGAGATTAAACTGTGTGTCCAAGGCATCAGAAGCATTTGATTTCAGTGGCAGGATTATTTCAGGATCCAACAGCTACTTTCAAACCACTATAACAGTTGTTCCTTTACTGAACTCATGACATTTAAGAAAAGAGACTGGACATGTTCTTTGTGTTAATATACACTAGGTATTTCAATAAACCTTTTTTTTACAACAAAGTCTGCAAGGATACCTTTCAGTAAGTCAGAAGCTGTAATAGATGCAGGTATGTGTTTTTCCATCTTCTGCCTCACTACCTAAAGGATAAAACCGATCAGGACTTAGGTTTTTGGAAAGTAACTTATCCTCTTTAGGCATACTTTCTTGAAATCTGTGCACTCATTTGTGATGAGCCAAATGAATATTTTGCTGTTTAGAAGTAACCTAAACAAGTGCTGTCATGCACAATTTCATTCTTTTTCAGGACACTACATTTGCAGAGTTTGGTGTTGCATGTGATTACATTTTTAACATATGGAACCATTACAGTGTTGTTATATACACTTTACCAAATTAAACGAGAAGCCATCTCAGTAGCTGGTCTTACTAGTGCCAGCATAGCACTGTGCAAACTGTGGCTAGGGATTCCCTTTGGTGTTTCTTATCTACTTGAACTCTGGACAAAACAAGTGTTTATTGGCATGGCAAAACAACACAGAAATACCCCCAAAGGAGTCCAAGAGGTCTGGTTTTGCTTTACAGCCTACATTAGATGTTTACAACTGTGTACATATCATTACACTGGTTTGAATTTTCTTGAATAAGCCAATGCTACAGTACAACTCTCTCTTTAAGCTCTAAAAGAAGTCTCTTTAAGCTCTGAAAGAAGTCTCTTTAAGCTCTGAAAGAAGTCTGTAGTAAACGATTCTCCCAGGAGCAAAGGCAGTTGAACTTTTAGACTGGGTACCAGATTCTCTTTTGCTGTGCACCATTGCATAGTGATTAGAGCAGGACAAAAGCAGATATGCAGATCTGGCTGAAGCTGTGATCTTGCAAGCTTGTACAGTGATGTTTTCTTACCCTTATCATATTACTCAGAGGAAGTGTCTCATTAGAAGGTCAAGCACCTCCCTTGTCTCCCTGGCAAAGCTGGTTTTGGCATAATACAATGTACTGATTTGGTATCATTTTAGGAACATTTTAGAATCATAGAATGATAGAATAATTTAGGTTGGAAAAGAGCTTTAAGATCATTGAGTCCAACTGTTAACCTAACAGTGACAAGTCCACCACTAAATCATGTCCCTAAGTGCCACATCAACAAGTCTTTTAAATACCTCCAGGGATGGTCACTCAACCACTTCCCTGGGCAGCATGTTCCAATGCTTGATAATTCTTTTGGTGAAGAAATCTTTCCTAATATCCAGCCTAAACCTTCCCTGGTGCAACTTGAGGCCATTTCCTCTTGTCCTCTCGCTTGTCACTTGGGGGAAGAGATCAACACCCACCTCACTACAACCTCCTTTCAGGTAGTTGTAAGAGAGCGATAAGGTCTCCCCACAGACTCTCCTTCTCCAGGCTAACAACCTCAGTTCCCTCAGCTGCTTCTCATAAGAAGAGTTGTGCTCTAGACCCCTCACCAGCTTCGTCGCCCTTCTCTGGACACGCTCCAGCACCTCAATGTCCTTCTTGTAGTGAGGGCCCCAAAACTGAACACAGTATTTGAGGTGCGGCCTCACCAGTGCTGAGTACAGGGGCACGATCACCTCCCTACTCCTGCTGGCCACACTGTTTCTGATACAGGCCAGGATGCCGTTGGCCTTCTTGGCCACCTGGGCACACTGCTGGCTCATCTTCAGCTGGCTGTTGACCAACACCCCCAGCTCCTTTTCCACTGGGCAGCTTTCCAGCCACTCATCCCCAAGCCTGTAGCGTTGCATGGGGTTGTTGTGGCCAAAGTGCAGGACGTGGCACTTGTCCTTGCTGAATCTCATCCAATTGGCCTCGGCCCATGGATCCAGCCTGTCCAGATCCCTCTGCAGAGTCTTCCTACCCTCCAGCAGATCAACACTCCCACCCAACTTGGTGTCATCTGCAAGTTTACTGTGGGGGCACTTGATCCCTTCATCGAGATCATTGATAAAGACATTGAACAGAACTGGACCAATACTGAGCCCTGAGGAACATCATTTGTGACTGGCCGCCAACTGGATTTGACTCCATTCACCACCACAGCTCTCTGGGCCTCACCATGCAGCCAGTTCTTTACCCAGCGAAGAGTATGCCCGTCCAAGTCATGAGCAGCCAGTTTCTCCAGGACAATGCTGTGGGAAATGGTGTCAAAAGTTTTACTAAAGTCTAGGTAGACAACATCCACAGCCTTTCCCTCACCCACTAAGCGTGTCACCTTGTCATAGAAGGGGATCACGTTAGTCAAGCAGGAGCTACCTTTCATAAACCTGCGCTGACTGGGCCTGATCACCCGGCTGTCCTGTACCAGCCACGTGATGGTACTCAAGACGATTTCCTCCACAACCTTCTCCGGCACCGAGGTGAGACTGACATGTCTGCAGCTCCCCGGATCCTCCTTCCAGCCCTTCTTGTAGCTGGGCATCACATTTGCTAACCTCCAGTCAACTGGGATCGCCCCGGTGAGCCAGGACTGCTGATAAATTGATGGAAAGTGGCTTGGTGAGCATTTCTGCCAGCTGCCTCAGTACCCTTGGGTGGATCCCATCCAGCCCCATAGACTTGTGTGTTTCTAAGTGGAATAGCAGGTCACCAACCATTTCCCTTTGGTCTATGGGGGCTTCATTCTGCTCCCCATCCCTGTCTTCCAGTGCAGGGTGCTGGTACTCTGAGAACAACCGGTCTGACTATTAAAGACTGAGGCAAGAAGGCATTAAGTACCTCAGCCTTTTCCTCATCCTTTGTCACTATGTTTCTCCACGGACCCAATGAAGGATGGAGATTGTCCTTACGCCTCCTTTTGTTGCTAATGTATTTATAGAAACCTTTTTTATTGTCCTTTACAGCAGTAGCCGGAACAGCTACAGAGAGAACAGAAAAAGCAGAACAAAGAAAAATGAGGATCCGGGGATTCAGCAAGCTTGGGTTCAACTGAAGACTTTTCATTGATTTCTAGAGCTCATGTAAGATGCCTAGACTTCTAATGCCAAGCATAACCCACCTGACCTGAACCTGTCCTTCCAGAAGGGTAGTGGTCTCCCACAGGTTCCCCATCATATAAACTCTTCTGTCCAGGTGCCTCATGTACCCCATGGTGCTTGAGATGGGCACTAAATGCCTATATTTAGGCACCTGAATTTAGATGTCTCTTTCAGAGCAAATTGGATCATGCTCTGAGCCCCTCATTCAATGGGTGGCTGTGCCCATTGAGACACAGTGGAGACTAAAGAGTGATTCATCTCACACTGAACTGCAATCAGGCACATAAACATGGGTACTTGGTTTTATTTCTTATTTCCCAAGATATCTCGCATAGGGCTGCCAATGCAATAAGCAAACTGAGAGACCTGTACCCCTCCAGAGGGTCACACAGGGACATCCACAGGGTAAGGGCATCTCAAATGGTACAAGATGCATCATTTAAACAAATGAATTGTGCCCAAGATTTATACTGAATATCCAGAGCTATGTGCTGCTCGTTTAGTCACCTACACGCAGGCCACTATTTTTGGGTGCCTTAAACTGAATCCTACCTCTCCAGGATTACTGGACACTTAGAAGCAGATAGAAGTTAATGCTTTTGTTGACAGTTTGCCATTATTAAGTACTTTTCCTGGTTAGAGTAACATCAGAAGAGAGGAGAAAATAAATGCTGAGGAAAAAAAAAAGGTAAACAGAGGTTTATTAATGAAGAAACAGAGCAGCAGCAAAATGTTTTATTAAAAGTAGGTTGTCGCGTTAAAAGGAATGCAGTTTCGAAATTTGTCTGTCAGAGTCCCAGGACTTTCACTGACCCATTTATCAGAGCCCCAACAAAAGGACTTGCACTGAGCAGATGCACAAAAATCGAAATTAGTTCAGTTTATTGAAAGCGACAGAAACAGATTCGAGATTGCCGTTGATAAATTCACTAACTACAATAGTGCTACTAATTAAGGTTAATATTGCTAGCAAACTTGATAGTAATACAAGAACCCGGGGATAACTTTCACCCAGAGGGTGAGAGGCGCAGCGCTTACCCAGAGAGGCGTCCCTGCCTGGGGTGGAGGAAGAGAACACAGCCCGTCGACTGGTCCGTCAGGTATCGAGGTTCTTCTCTCCCACCTTAACAATCATTTTCTCTGTCTTTTATCCCCAAAACTATGAGGTTCCCCCCCCCATATGTGACGTGTAGCATGATTTGGGTGGAGAGACGAGTGCTATAGTCATATATGTTTAGCATGACCTCTATAATCTTCATTAGCATATGCAGGGGTGTGAGTTGTAATATGCATTTCACAGGTAATGAGGCAAAGGTCAGTTATCGGACACGAAGCCTTTTCGAAGAACAAAGGACCTCTCACATTCCTGTTATCTTACTGTCTTTGCTGACCATAAGCAGGGCTGTCCTGCCTCCACAGGGCCCCCTCCTTATCTGCACCCTGTGTTAGCCAGGCGAGTCTCCACTCCCCCGGGTCGCACAAGAGAGAGCAAGGGCAGTCTTAACAGCTCTTTGTGCACAGGAATCCCACCTCATTATCCAGATTCCACATAGGTATGTACAATTAAGGATTATGGTGATGAATAAATTTCAGTGTTTGATCTGAATATTTCTTTTTAAAGCTTTTGTAAGCTTTATGATTACAGCATGATAAACCTGATCTGTTTGTGACAGCAGCTCTGGTGTGTGTCTCAAGAAAACTTTATGCATTTGAGTTTGGTGTTGCTTTCAACAGAGGATGACTAATTGCTCTTTATTAATGGCAAATTCAGAACTTCAGAAGTGTGAATGTGTCCTCATACTTGCCAACCTCAAAGTTACTGTGCAATGACCTCAGGTATTTGTACAAACCTGCAGAATTATCAATACTTAGTTTAATATGGGCAAATCTGTGCCATCGTTATTTAGGATCCTCCATGATTTCATTGTAGATTTTTAGTGACATAATCTCAAAAGATAATAACATTGCTTGTTGTACTAAGTTAGACATATATTTTACAGGCTGGCTTAGAACTCAAATCTAAAGACTAACCAAGGACTCGTTTAAATACTGTCAGGTTTAACCATAGTTTTCCACTTGCTAATGACAAATTTTTCTTTTTCATCTGGAGGCCCCAAATTTTCTTTCTTGGTCAGAAACTTTCCTAGGTACATGTGATACAGATTTCATCCATTTCACTATAATGTTGCAGTTTTTCTAATAAATATATCAGTAATTTAATTTGTTGATTTTTTAAGATGGAATCATGATTAGATATCATTGTTTTGCATCAATAGGAACTGCAGAAGCATTTATATAGTGAGTCAATTTCCCAGCAAATCTCATATTTTATGTCTTTCATCAATCTTAAAAGGATAAATATTCTGGATGACCAAGACTGTCATCTGTTTCTTGCATTAAGTTTAAGAATCAGGACTATACATTGGAATTAATGTTTAGTAAACTCATTGTAGAATTTATTTACATTGTTATTTTTATTTTTTCTGGAAAATCACAACTAAATTGAATTTCTAAAATTAGAAAAGACACTAAGATGAAATCTTTACTTTTGAACCTGATAACATTATGTCTATTCCCATATCTATTTACAGTTAAGAGGACATGGTTACATTAATTCTATCAGTCTCAGTCAGCAACCACGAAATGAATTAACCAATTTTCAAAGTTATTCCTGTCAGTGAATTTTGATGAACATTTGAACCTCCTAGTATGAATTTCATTCACCTCAGATGAGGAGAAGAACCAAGACAGATCCATCATAACTTTGTGAACTGACATATTAGCCCCATAGTAGCGGACCCGTGGTTTACACAGGTAAGAGGTAAAAGATTATGTGAAGACAAAATAACTCTCATCTGAAGATGATAAGTTATTCTGATCTATGAAACAAATTCTGAGGCCTGGATCCTGGGTCAGTCCATTTAATGTTAGGCATGCAACTGAAATGCTTACATGTGTAGGTTACTTGCCCTAGGCAACCTTTATTTACAATGGAGATAGGCACTTCCAAGGAGTGATTCAGATCTTAGGTGGTGAAATAATGGGAGCACACATTAAAGTAGTGTATCACTAACCCCTTGAGATAATCAATTTTATCTATTCATTTACAATTTAAATCTCTGCTTTGAAGTTGCTATCTCTATTTATTGCCCAAATATTCATACACCAGGGAATTTAGCTGAAAAATTATTTATGAAAAATCAACAATGCAGGATATCCAGGCATGATATTAAGAAAATGCAAATAAATCCCAAAGCAGGGAGCAAACAAAATCAACACTAAAATGCAAAGAAAATAAAAAGCTAGCTCAAGAAGCATAATGCCACATGAGCTGCATGTGGCATTCCTTCACAAGGAAGTTATACATGACTTGTCCATGGGCACATCCTTACGGGCATGCATCATCATCTACGCAAAACTGTGCAGTAGTTGTAAAGGTAATACTTTGAAGGAGAGGCTACAGACAATGATGTACTGAGAGGGAGGTAGGCCTACTTTCTGTGCATGTTTTATTTTTGTTTTTTTTTCTTCTGACTACCAGCTATTGTGCCAACTGTTAACTAGAGCGTCTCCCTTTATTCATGTTATGTAATTTACAGTTAGCTTTTTGTCCACACACACACACACATTTAGTAACACAAATAGATTTTTTGCTATTGAAAACCTAGAGTGCCTGCTTAATTTATATGTGTACTAGCTTTTACAGGTTTATAGATGGGAGGGTCAAGAAAAATTCAGAGAAAGACGGTTAACAATAACTTTTGGTTTAATCCAGGCTATAGTGCCACCAGAAAATGTTATCACCCCAGAGATCTTTTCCAGAAAGAAAAAGTCATGCTTGTTCCATGCTTTTTAGTATCCTGGTATCATTGATCTCGTTCACTGTCTGGTAACGGGGGGCAAACTGATGACTAAAGTAGAATAGGAGCTTGAAGAGGGGCAAGTATGTTTGTCCTGCAAAAGGCTGACTGAGGAGTAGGATTCCCACCTGAAAGAAAAGTTCTGTGTCTCTATTGAGGATGGCTCAAGCTTCTGTCTCACTGAGTATGTTTGCTAGAGTAGAAGCTTGCAACATACAGAGAGACCAGATGTATACCTTTACAGTATGTTAGCCATGGAGAGACACTGCCTACTGGACTGATTGCTTAGACAGTCTTTGCAAAATGTTCTAGTAAGTCTAATAACCAGGATGCCTCTGAAATATTCAGTGATGGCACCAGTGTGTTAAACATGCTTGTGAAACCCAAATCCTTAAGACTGAACATATTCTCTCTTTTAAATTAATCATTTGTAATTGTGTACAAATAGCAGTGGGTGACATAATGAATTTTCATATTTAATGGGGAAGGAGGTTTTCCATCTTTTTTGAAATCAAGTTTGGTTTGCATGTGGTGGTGCAGAAGAAGTAGGAAGGCATAGCAGAAGAAATACACTGAATGAAAAGCTGGCACATAACAGTCCCTTTTGTAGAAACAGAATTAATCAGAAACAAACATATTTGTTCTGTAATGAATGTGTCATGAATGACAGCAAAGATAGACTTCATTTATTATTCAGCTATTCCTCCTCTGCCTCTTATCTGACCCCATCATTCTTCCACTGGGCCTTTGGTTCAAGCTTCTCCTGCTCCACCCTAAAATTGCTTGAAAGTCCATTCGTGTACGGACCCTCTTCTTTGCTCAAAAATAACTAGGTCAAAAGATGGTTATACAGAAGGAAGCGTTAAGGAATATGGTATATAAATTATGAAACGGCATAAAAGGGCCATTTTAAGTGCAGAAGAATAGGGGAGATTGGTGGAGAGACTCCCTGTCACTGCATGGCTCAGTCAGGGTAGCATGTTTCCTAGTCTGAGATTCTTGACGTGTTTAGGCTTTAGCTTATCTAAAGCTGTATTTAGCTTGTCACAGATGTTAAATGTGTCTATGCTCAAGTAAAAGTGAATGTGTAGACAGGAACCCGTCTGAAATTAAATACTGCTATCTTTACTCACTTTGCAAACCTGAATATCAAATAATTGTCACTACAACTTCTCTTTCCACCTTTTAAAACTAATTTCCATATTTTGAAGATTGAGTAATAACTTTAGAACACAAGTTCACTGTCTTGAACACAGGTTGTTTTTTTCAACATTTATAAAATACAGACTACATTTAAGTTTTCTGCAAGGAAACACTCAGGATCCAGAATAATTTGCAAAAGGATCTATCTAGGTTCTCGAATGAATGTATTTTGACTTCTAGGATTCTTAAAATTAAAATGTTTGCCCAAATCCCAAATACTTGATAAGAAAAAAGTCAGGAAGAAAGGAGGCATGAGTGTCAGCAGTTTGAGAGAATTTTCGAAGTTGGAATGCTGCAGTTGCAAGCGAAGCAAGGGATTTGAAACAAATACTTTTTTTTCTACTAAGAAAGATTCTTATTTTGATACAAACTCACTTTCATTATCCCTAGAACTTGAGCCGTGGGATAATAGAGAAATATTCAGCTGAATTTCACCTGGTTAAATTAAGTACTATTTGAAAATAACACTATAACCATTGTTTTTTATATATAACCATTGAAAAATACTTTGTGCCAAGCAAATAACATCATACAAATAGTTAAACTACTGGAATCTTCTTGTGAATGGTAGAGTTGAGCTTTATTATGTGGCATCACACTGACTTATTTTGTTGTACAGACCGTTGGCATTTCTTGAATTAATTTGTTCTTCTTTGTGGGCACTGTCACTTTCTATCCTGAAAGTCTACGCAGTAGTCAATATGCATATACTGTTTCATGCTTATTATTTTATAGAAGTTGTACAGATTAGGAAGTTTAGCATTTGGTAGGGGTAACAGAGAGGTGAGTGTTACTCCTTTCTCCCATTAACAGAAGAGAAGTACGAGACATGGTCCCAGGTAAAGAATTAAGTGTTTCTAAATAAGTGGTTTTAATTGCAGAGCTTGCCACAGAAAGTTGGAAGGCTCAGTTTGATTAAGAATAAAAGGGAAACAAAATTCTGTGCCACTCACGACTCTATTCGCAACTTGCTGAGAAATAGAGTTTATCACTCAAAGTTCATTTACATAAAAAAGCAAATTCACATAATGGTAGTATTTAATAGACCTTGTAAAAAAGACTTGCTTTTTGTTCTAGTTAATCTGCAAATCTTCACCTAAAGAGATGTGCAAGTATTCCTGGGTTAGTTTTAATGGCCCTGACTCAGACACACATATATCTAGATTTAGACACCTGGTACTGGGAACATCCAGACATCCTAAAATAAATGTAATTGGAAAGGCGCAAGATGAAACTTCCAGAAGTCTTCACATATTACATCCAAAGCAGGGGGCTAGCTCTTTCATTTACCTGTGAAGGAAAATGCTAAACACCTACTTCTTTTCAGCACCCAGGCCTCACACGTTTCTGCTTTTAAGGGGCTATGCATAGCTTTTGATCTTAAGCAAAAACCAGAGAAAAATCCAAACCTTGTGGCAGCGCCTTGCTTTTATCCTTTTCAAACTAACCTTGTAGTCTGACTATTTGTCCAGGACTGAGCAGAAGGTTCTCTACCTCTTTGTCTGGAGTGGTCATTTTCATACAGTACTAGTACAACTCTCTGACATTTTTGCAAGAAATAATGGTACAGAAAGTCCTGGGAGCAGAGCCCAGAAGAGTAGGACATTACTCTAATCATTATACTGGAGTTAGGTTGTTTATTGCTAGCTCTGTTTGGTCCCATGAACTTTACTTTCTTGGCAGCAGAGTGGCTCTACATTAGCAGAAAATGTCAAATGTTCTCATTCTGAGTTACTGTGATGCAGGGCTTTGGGCCAGCAGTTTGGCTTGAAACATGCCTAGGATGGCTATGCCCAGAATATGGGTAAACCACTTCCTTCGAATGTGCTCTGATTACAAGAATATCATGAGAGAGGCAGCCTCCATCTGAATGAAGGGTTAAATCACTGACGGTCCCTGGCTGAGACCCTACTGTGATACATAGAAGCTTTACTTGCATAGTTTTAGTTATTTGCTGAGCAGAGTTGATAATGGGATGTTTCAAGATGTGTAACTCTCTTCCTGATAAGATCAAATGGGCCTTGAGGTAGCTCGTTAACATTCCGAGGCCAAAGGATGGATAAGCCAATCCCATGACTATGTATGGACAAAGGAAGCCCGAAGTTCAACTAGCGGACAGTGTGAGGAAGACTACGAATGACCACCGGAGGGTGAAAAGACCCTCACCCTAATTTTACTGCGCATGCTTGGGCTATGCAAATGAATTCCGGGAACTCAGCCACATAAGACCGCACTTTGTAGAAATCTGATGAATATGTATGATTTTTCTGTATATGAACTGAGGTGCTTTGCTAACCTGTGGCGGACCAATCCCCAGTGCTACCCAGCGCTGTATTAAAGAATGCCTGCTTAATAACAAGCTAGTTGTTATTGAGTTATTCATCTTGGAAAACCGTCCTGATTGCGGGCTCGGTACCGACTTTGTTGTTTCACATCACTACTGACATTGTTTGTGCTCAGGATCTTTGGTAGCTCTGAGGACTCATGCAGAACCTTGGTAGTTGTCCACCTACGGTAAAATCACAACAGAGCTCTAAATCAGGATAGTAACAGAGCACATAACCCAGAACAGGTATTTCTTAGCATGCATAGTGGCTTGGAAGATTTTCATGGAAGCTGGAAATAAGATGATGTCTGTTAGGAGTCAAGGTGGATCTCTGCATATGCAGACTTAGGTGCCAAAAGGGACAGTCCTGATTTTTAAAAGATTTTGTTTATCTGCCTCCAACTGTTAGAGCAGTTAAGCCCTAAGCATGCTATTTGAGTCAATTTTCTACCTGATACAGGCTGCTTCCACAAAGCAAAGTAGCTTTACTCAAGCATATACAACAATTTTCTGTAGTTAAGTATTGTTCTGTAGTTAGTTGGAATGGGAATACTACTGGGTAGGTTTCAGCTCAGTTATTACTGTAACACCAGCAGTCAGCAAGACCTTCACTCCCCACAGTTAGAGTGCTGAGTGTATTCCCGCTTTTCTGCATATCAGCTAGTGCAGTCATACAACTCAGCACATCAGAGATAAAGAGAAAACAAATTAAGCACAATAATTGCTCCATTTTTGCCTAGGTTTAAGTGCAGGAAAGATTATATTTTAAAACAAAACCATTCTTCACATACTTTACTAAATCAATGAGGTCTCACATTACTTTTCATAACTTCATACATTAGCAGGGCCAGTTGAAACCACATTTGATAACAATATTTGGGTTCAGAAATCATCATAATTTTGGTGTATTTTGATATGTATATAGACAAAACATTGATTTAAACCAGCTTTCTTGTTTCTTCCATTTAGGCTTCCTTCAGGCAATCTCCTGACTGCAACATAAAGCAAAATGAACGATGAACTGGGTCGTTGGGAGGAATAAAGATGTCATGAGAGCTGTTGCACTTACATCGAATGGAAAGTGAAAATCTCCCTATCTCACAAAATGAAAGTCAGTCGTATCTGCCACTCAAAGCATTTCCAGATTCCAAGCCTGACTCAAAGGATATGCTACACAGTCAAGTGGCTATAGAAAAGCAGAGTAAATTCCTATGGCTGCTTCCACTGATCAGCTGGCAATGAAGGAAAACCTCTCAGAATATTCCCTAGACAGAATACAGTGCTTTTCAGAAAAAGGCCAAGTGGGTTTAATACATTTAGATCTATTCAAACTAACAGAAAAAATAGCTAAAATAGGGCTTGTACACAATGGATCCATTTGCAAACACAAGTTACACTCCTTAAAGAAATTGCCAAAGAATCAGATTTAGAAAGTGTCTTTTTTTTTTTTTTTTTTAGGTTATCTAATCATCAAGGTAGTTGGACAAATATAAAAGGAGTATTTTAAATACAGGCAATAGCTCACAAAATTACCCACAATTAAGGGCTGAACGCATATCAATCAAGAGATCAAAAAGATATGAGGACAAAGACTTCTTTAAAACAAATGTTAATTTCAACAGCAATTCCTGACTGAATATTTAATCACAATATTTTAAAGCAATTAGTGCTTTGTCACAGTAGTGTTAGGTCACCACAAATAAAATAATGTGAATTTGTTGCGGTATTGTGTGAATAATGTAAGCAGCTAGGAAACAGAACAATCCACTGATTCAGATCTCATTCTGCTCTAATGTGGTTTTTATGTTGAAACTCCAGGCCTTGATGGATAGCCATTAACACGCATTTCTTTACCTCTGCAATGTTTGAGCTTCTTGGCACTTCATTTGTGTGCCTTGTTTAAAGCACAAGGAGGCAAAAAAAGAGTCTTTTTAACAGATGGTGCCTGACATATGTATTAAATATAACAGGTGTACGAAAGCCCTGCTAGTCAGAACAAGTTTTTTCCTCCATTTAGGCATGGGCTGCATATGCATGTGTTTGTTTATCCCCTTATGGAGGACAAGAAAGCCATCAAGATGTCAATTGCCTGTTGTTAGATTCATACAGAGATGTGTGTGTTCTGAACACAGGACATTATCACAGTTGGACACAACAGCCTGTTGTCAATGATGCGAGAAAGAGAAACAAAGAGAATATGTTTAGTTCATCAAAAAGATGAACGTTTCCATGTGGTTAATGTGTGTTCTGTGTGGTGCTGCTGAAGCCAAACAAACTCAGAGACCATAACAAAGCTGCAATAAAAATGAAACCTTTGGTGAAACCAGGTCAAAGATTATGATCTTTATCGAATTTTCTTTCTCATTTAAACTCTGTATCAAAAGATCTCTGGCGTAGAGCAATATGAGTGCTTTTCCATTTGCGATTTTTTTTTTAATTAAACACTCAGTCTGGTTGTAATTTATATTACAGAAGACTATTAATTTCTCTGCTATATAAGAAAACTGCACTCAGCATATCTTTATTTTCCATAAATTTTCTGCTGCCCTTTTCTAAAGGAAGAACTTTGAAGGTAGAGCACTATAAAAATTACTAAACTGATCAAAAAGTAATATTTAATATAGGCATCTGAGAAAATCAGAAGTTTGCACAATGGATCACCTCTGATTTTTTTGCCTGACTTATAAAAGACGTAAAACATTTGTGAGTGTGCTGTGTGCCTTTATGGCAACTTCCTGCCCAAATTATTTTTCAGTATCTTGACTGATTCCAAATACATTTGATAGTGAAATACAGAATAATTTCCAAGAAGTTTCTGAAAATAGGTATCTGAAGAGAGAGAAGTGAGGATCACATTAGTGACCTCCCTGAGTAAAGGGCTTTGGTGGGAGCTAGCTGAAGTAGTAGATGCCAGCAACAGCCCCGGGCTCACATAATGCTTATGGACTTACTTGTTTTTATCAAGTGCTTTTTGCACTTATTGGGTGGTGGGGTGCTTTTTATGTTTTTTGGTTTGATTTTTTTGTTAGTTTTTTTTGTTTCCCCAAAATCTATTAGAGGAAAATAAAGATACATGGCATATCCTGCACAATTGTATCTCATGGAAGCAGTACATTTAGTTCTTTGCTTTTAGTGAAATAACATGAATGTCATGAGCAAGTGTACAACCTAGCCTACAGTTTTCAGTGGATCTTGTTAAACTTTTTAATGAAGTGTTGGTAATTTTTTTAAGGAGTTTTGCCTTTGTACAGAGCCAAGTTTCAAGCAACAAACGAGACAACACTAGGCTTACTTTGTAACATGACTATTAATATCCACAGGTCTCTCCCTTTAGAATTTAAAGTTTATTTTGATGTATGAATGTCATGTGAATGAGAAGAAAATGCATACATCTACTTTTTCTTCAGCATCAAAACTTGTGTAATGGTTTGGAAGAAACTATTCCATGTAAAGAATTAGTATAGAAAAGCTAAGCAGATAGATGGGGTTTTCTCATAGATAAATGTATTGGTTAGAATACATGCCCTCTCTTAAAATGTTGTTCTTATTTCACGCGCAATAACTTCTCTAATTTATTTTTTTTTCTTATTCCTAAGAAAAATTCATCTCCAGCAACTGAGCCTCACACAAACTTTCTAATGACAAGATCAGGTGAAGACTTCACCACAGAAAGAGATTACTATCACATGTATCTAGTGCCATTATTATACAAGGCTATGAGAATTAGTTAAATTATCTTAACATGCTTGTTTGTGAAAAATAAATTGCTTGTTATTCCAGTTTATGGAATAACTAATCTGACAGTGATGTGCCTAAGAACTGGTGCTAGTGTACAGATCACCTTCCTGTTACTGTAACTTACCTACATTTCTGTACTTTATTTCTATGTATATGGAAATACAGGGGATGAAGGTGGTGGGAAAAAGGAAGTCCTACCAATGTCTAGTCGGACTAAACACATCTCTGGATAGCTGTTACTGATACATGGCCCTCTCTGTCACAGTGGTTACCTGAGTGTTTCATCACAGGGCACAAATGAAGGAGATACTATGATTTTGTGTCTTAAAAAATACATATCCTTGTATATACTTTAAAAGGCTTTAAGGAGGTAAAATCCTGATTATGAAATGCACCTGATAAATATATGATATTTGTTAGCATACCCAAAACTTTATTTTTAGAGTACTGTTATTTCAAAATGAAAGTT
Organism: Gavia stellata; assembly: GCF_030936135.1. Taxonomy (NCBI): domain Eukaryota; kingdom Metazoa; phylum Chordata; class Aves; order Gaviiformes; family Gaviidae; genus Gavia; species Gavia stellata. The sequence goes on from NC_082597.1 coordinate 41,769,181, forward strand.
CAGAAGTATTGGCAACCTGTCTGTTTAAAATCCTCCCATGTCTCAGACAGATACTGTATCAAAAAATGCCTAGCCCTGTAATGCCTGTATTCAATAGATACTTCACTTCTTCCTCTGAAAATTTCCTTGCAGCTAATATTAGACAACCATTTCTAAAATGCCTGTTCAGGAGAATGACCCAGAGTCTCCCACTGAAGCCCAGCTCTGAGGCAGGTTGTGCCAGGTTAGTGCAGCCTCCTAGCATTTACAACGAGCATGATTTTTGCTGGTGCTACCTGCCTCTGTATAATGGTCAGGTAGGCGGCATATTCCTCTAGAAAGAAATAGACCTACAGCTTGATTGCACCAAAGGTGGGGTATGCAATTGTCACAGCCTCAGAGTTTGCCATGGCGTTGATGAGCCCTCGCTCTTGGAGCAGCCTGGATGCAATGGGGCACTCAACCAAAGGAGGCAGCAAGAGAGCCTGCCTGCCTCGCGAGGTTAACTCTCACCTTATGGTTTTAGCACTCAGCTAGGAAGAAGAATCATTGAGCTTTCATATCCAGCTCCCTGCAATGATGTATCTCTTACATGAAATTTCTGTTGGATAAGAAGTCCTGAGAGCAGTCCTGCTGCTGGCTCTCCTTTTCCCTCCACAAAAAAATACCTGTTTGAAATGCAAATGTAGCAGACTTGCTTAAAGCGACCTGTTTGGTCCATTCTAAAGACCAGCAAATTATGACCCTGCTGAAGTACTTGGCATGACTTGCCCAGTTTCAGCAGGATCACAGCTTGATTTGCTGTGCAACTACAGCCAGAAAGATGCAGACAGCAATGGCTGCATACATGAAGTTATATTCACAAACACAGCTTTCGGTTTATACAGTGGTAAATACAACAGAGATAGGGTAACAAGTCATGGTTTTGCTGTCCTTATTCTCACATATTTTATCTTTAACACGCATTCAAAACCCAGAAATACCGTATTTTCATTTGGATCCATTTATAAATGTAATTCTATAGTTCACTGATTTTTTTAATCTCAGGCACTTTATTGTGTCTGGGCTGAATTTAAAATCCATGCTGTTATACCGACCGTTAGTTTTCTTTGGATGCATGATTGAATTCTTTTGTAAAAGAGTTATAATATGACAAATACAGCAGACCCATGTGTTATCGACATGTGCAGGCAATTTCCTTCCCACTGCATTTTCCCAAGTTTTAAGTCTGTTATAGTTTTAAATAGTGTAAGACGTGCGATGATTTCTATTATCACAGACAACAGAATGGTATTGATATGACATCTTGCTATACAATGACGTACTATATTAGACAGGTGTCATGTTTTTATATTTCGATTCAGTTAATATCTCAGACTTCACATTTTTTCCCTTTTATTCTAACTTCTTTTCAAACTAGATACTCCGCAATGCAAAATGTTCCTTGCATTTAAATTTCAATATTTCTACAGTATCTTACAGATAATTATGTGAGCTTCACAGTGTGATAATTTCAAAGACAAGTGTGGAATGAGGTGAGACAATATTAAAATTTGTAAATTGTTTTGCAAGACCAGAGGTCCAAAGTAGAGTATAGTAAGCTGGAAATACTTGCCTTCAAAACATGTAATATAACCCACCTGCTAAATACAGTTGACAGCAAGAATAGTCTGATCCAAGCAGACAAGAATCTTTCTTAAAACCAACAATACCAGTCCTTTCAGCTTCTGGCTAGAATTTATGGGACTTTCATATACTTTTACTTGGAGATTCTAACCCTCCTCTGCTCTCACTGAAATGCATAAAACAACCAAGATTTCAATAGGTAAAAAGATGAAATACCAGCTAGGGTGATCATTTCAAAACTATATGCAAAGTAAATAGTCAGTGTTGTCATTAATTTCCCCACTGACCTGTGAGAATATTCAATAAGAACATTTCACTTTATTCATGTCACTCTTTAAAGCTATGGTGCAGGAAACCTGAATGGAAGCCATGAATGTTTGCCTACAGAAATCCGCAACCAGCACTGGGAAGCCTTTCACACTTTGTTTTTTCATCCAGCGCTGAGTGTATGTGTAAAAAACATTACTAAAGGAACTTGTAGAAACTGTCCAAAGTTTGGGATTGTGTGTAAATGCAAATTTATACAACTCTCGTTCCTTTGGGGGAAGGCAAGATGGGAAAGAAAGTGATGGGGTAGGATTCGGGAATAAGTGATTACCTCTAGGATGTCTCTAAAGGAGTTGTCTGATGACGACCCTTCAGATTAGACTGCTGACCCTTCTGTTTTCCAGACTTCTGAATTCAGTGACAGGCACAGCTAGAGCACCCCTTACACAGGCTCTTGCAGGCCCAGGACGCTGTGGTGGATGAGGGCACTCATGTCAACGGAGTGCTAGAGGCTGTCCAGGAGGCAGTCATTGTGACAGAAGGGGAACAAATCGTAGCACATGCCCTGCTTACAGCTACGGTATAAACAGAAAGTACAGCCCCAAGGCCGAATTTTTAACCCCAGGTTGTGTGAAGAGGTGGTTTTTTTCCTTCCACTGTACATTCACTGTCTTCCCTTTTGTCAGTGGGAGAGAATGAGGACCCCCAAGGGCATACTGCATGCAGGTCTGGATGCCCCTTGAAGCTGCTGGGTATCCCAGGGAGATCCAGGTTGTGCCCTCTCACCTCCATGGTTCCTCACCGGTGGAGCGGGAGGGTGGCATTCTGCTGCTTCCACTCAAGCTGTGGGCTTCCAGGCAATCCCGGACTGAACTTGGAATCTGTAAGTAGGATTCATCTCTTTCTCTTGTCATCTGTTCTTCATTTCTGTCTTGATGACCAATGACTCCCTTTTAATTCTAAGTGTTGGGATGGGTAGTGCTCTGCCTTCTCCTCTTTAAACCACTTCTTTTCTCCTTACACAAAGGGTAAAAAAGAGGTGATCCATAACCAGCAATCTCTTCTAACAAGTTATAGCATTTATTATTTCTATTATTCAACAGAATATATTTTAAAAAACAGAATGCACAATGAAGTGCATTATAAACTTATGCCATTTGCCTTAAAAAATAACTATTTTCTTGCATATTTCTCTAAGAAGACTGGTCACACAGGTCTGTTGTATGCTTCTGTCCAGAAGTCATATCAATCCTAATATTAAGAAGGGGTTTTTCCTCCCTTTTTTTCAGTTGTTCTAGAAGTAGGAACATTGAAGTATAAAATGGCACTTATTTAAGCTTTAATTTGTCTCAAGTGAGCAAAAGAAGCTTGTAATATATTAAGCACTACATTATTTAAGTGACTTCATTTATGTTCTCATAAAACCAAACCAAAACACCTTTGGATTTTAGTAAACAAAAAATCATATTACAAGTCTGCTTCTTATTCAAACGAACAAGTATTATTTCTAACCTTTGCTGTATATCTCTTAAGCATGTATTTATGTATTTCAAAGACTATAAGATTAAAAAATACACTTAGCTGCTTAGATAGTTGTTGATCATAGAATAATAGAATCATTTAGGTTGGAGAAGACCTTTAAGATCATTGAGTCCAACTGTTAACCTAGCACTGCCAAGTCCATAACTAAACCACAGACTCCACAGCTCCAGGCTAACAACCTCAGTTCCCTCAGCTGCTTCTCAGAAGACTTGTGCTCCAGACCCCTCACCAGCTTCATCACCCTTCTCTGGACATGCTCCAGCACCTCAATGTCCTTCTTGTAGTGAGGGGCCCAAAACTGAACACAGTATTCGAGGTGCGGCCTCACCAGCGCCGAGTACAGGGGCACGATCACCTCCCTACTCCTGCTGGCCACACCATTTCTGATACAGGCCAGGATGCTGTTGGCCTTCTTGGCCACCTGGGCACACTGCCGGCTCATATTCAGCTGGCTGTTGACCAGTGCCCCCAGCTCCTTTTCCACTGGGCAGCTTTCCAGCCACTCATCCCCAAGCCTGTAGCGTTGCATGGGGTTGTTGTGGCCAAAGTGCAGAACCCGGCACTTGGCCTTGTTGAATCTCATCCAATTGGCCTCGGCCCATGGATCCAGCCTGTCCAGATCCCTCTGCAGAGCCTTCCTACCCTCAAGCAGATCAACACTCCCACCCAACTTGGTGTCGTCTGCAAATTTACTTAGTGTGCACTTGATCGCCTCGTCCAGATCATTGATAAAGATATTAAACAGAACTGGCCCAATACTGAGCCCTGAGGAACATCATTTGTGACTGGCCGCCAACTGGATTTGACTCCATTCACCACCACAGCTCTCTGGGCCTCACCATGCAGCCAGTTCTTTACCCAGCGAAGAGTATGCCCGTCCAAGTCATGAGCAGCCAGTTTCTCCAGGACAATGCTGTGGGAAATGGTGTCAAAGGCTTTACTAAAGTCTAGGTAGACAACATCCACAGTCTTTCCCTCACCCACTAAGCATGTCACCTTGTCATAGAAGGGGATCACGTTAGTCAAGCAGGAGCTACCTTTCATAAACCTGTGCTGACTGGGCCTGATCACCCGGCTGTCCTGTACCAGCCACATGATGGCACTCAAGACGATTTCCTCCACAACCTTCTCTGCACCGAGGTCAGACTGACATGTCTGCAGCTCCCCGGATCCTCCTTCCAGCCCTTCTTGTAGCTGGGCATCACATTTGCTAACCTCCAGTCAACTGGGATCGCCCCGGTGAGCCAGGACTGCTGATAAATTGATGGAAAGTGGCTTGGTGAGCATTTCTGCCAGCTGCCTCAGTACCCTTGGGTGGATCCCATCCAGCCCCATAGACTTGTGTGTTTCTAAGTGGAATAGCAGGTCACCAACCATTTCCCTTTGGTCTATGGGGGCTTCATTCTGCTCCCCATCCCTGTCTTCCAGTGCAGGGTGCTGGTACTCCGAGAACAACCGGTCTGACTATTAAAGACTGAGGCAAGAAGGCATTAAGTACCTCAGCCTTTTCCTCATCCTTTGTCACTATGTTTCCCCCCGGACCCAATGAAGGATGGAGATTGTCCTTACGCCTCCTTTTGTTGCTAATGTATTTATAGAAACCTTTTTTATTGTCCTTTACAGCAGTAGCCGGAACAGTTACAGAGTGAACAGAAAAAGCAGAACAAAGAAAAATGAGGATCCGGGGATTCAGCAAGCTTGGGTTCAACTGAAGACTTTTCATTGATTTCTAGAGCTCATGTAAGATGCCTAGACTTCTAATGCCAAGCATAACCCACCTGACCTGAACCTGTCCTTCCAGAAGGGTAGTGGTCTCCCACTAAAAAATATATTTATAGAAACATTTTTTATTGTCTTTTACAGCAGCAGCCCAATTACGTTCTTCTTGGGCTTTGGCCCTTCCAAGTGTCTCTCTGCATAACCTCATGACATCCTTGTAGTCCTCCTGAATTGCCTGCCCCTTCTTCCAACAGTTGTAAACTCGTCTTTTTTTCCTGAATTCCAGCAAAAGCTCTCTGTTCATTCAGGCTGATTTTCTTCCCTGCTGACTCGTCTTTCAGCACATAGGGCGGCCTGTTCATGTGCCTCTAAGATTTCCTTCCTGAAGAATGTCCAGCTTTCCTGGACTTCTTTGCTCTTCAGGACTGTCTTCCAAAGGACTCTATCAACCAGTCTCCTAAACAGGCCAAATTCAGCCCTCCGGAAGTTCACGGTAGCAGCTCTGCTGACCCCCACTCCTTACTTCTCCAAAAATCGAGAAAACTCTATCATTTCATGATCGCTATGCCCAAGATGGTCTCCAACCATCACATCACCCACAAGTCCTTCTCTGTTTGCAAACAACAGGTCTGTCAGGGTGCCTTCCCTAGTTGGCTCACTCACCAGCTGTGTCAGGAAGTTATCTCCCACACACTCCAAGAAACTCCTAGACTTTTCCTCTCTGCTGTATTGTATTTCCAGCAGACATCTGGTAAGTTGAAGTCCCCCATGAGTACAAGGGCTAGCGATTGTGAGACTTCTCCCAGCTGTTTATAGAATATTTTGTCTGCCTCTTCATCCTGGTTGGGTGGTCTATAACAGACTCCCATAGTGATATCTGCCTTGTTGGCCTTTCCCCTGATTCTTACCCATAAATACTCAACCCTATTGTCACCATCTTTAAGTTCTAGACAATTAAAACACTCCCTAACATACAGGGCTACCCCACTGCCTCTCCTTCCTTGCCTATCCCTTCTGAAGTGTTTATATCCATTGCAGCACTCCAGTTGTGCAAGTCATCCCACCATGTTTCTGTGATGGCAACTATGTCATAGTTTTCCTGCTGCACCATGGCTTCCAGCTCCTCCTGTTTGTTGCCCATGCTGCGCGCATTGGTGTAGATGCATTTCAGCTGGGCTATTGATCCGGCCACCTTTTTGGCAGGAGAAGCTCTAATTCCTTCATGACCATTCTCAGGTGCTTCCATGGTTTCTAACACATCGATAGCCTTTGTGTCTTTGCTGATGCATGGATCTCCATACCCTACCTCCACAGAGACAGCAGACTGAAGAACCTCTCTAGCACACCGTGCCTCAAACATTGGCTTGCTGCCCCCAGGTTTGTCTCTAGTGAGCCCGATTTTATCCCTTTCCCCCTTCAAATCTAGTGTAAAGCTCTTTCAATGAGCCCTGCTAACTCCTGTGCAAAGATCCTTTTCCCCCTTTGAGACAGGCGTACTCTGTCTGTTGCCAGCAGGCCTGGTGTACTGTAAACCGACCCATGATCAAAAAACTCCAAATCCTGTCACTGACACCAGGCTCGGAGGCAGGTATTGATCTGCTGGCTCTTCTTGTTTCTTCCCTCATCATTGCCTGCAACTGGAAGGATAGAATAGAACACTACTTGTGCTCCTGATCCCTTAACCACTCGTCCCAAGACCCTGAAGTCTCTCTTGATTGCCCTCGGACTTCTTGTTGCAACTTCATCACTGCCTACCTGAAAAATCAATAATGGGTAATAATCTGAGGGCTGTACCAGGGTAGGAAGCTTTCTCTTCACATCTTTAATGCAGTCCCCAGGGAGGCAGCAGACTTCCCTAAGAAGTGGGTCTGGTCTGCATATTGGGCCTTCTGTTCTCTTCAGAAGGGAGTCTCCCATGACAATGACACGTCTTTTTTTCCTTATGGAAGCAGTTTTGACGCAGGGTGTAGGCTGACTTAACCTTGGTGACACCTCCAAGCTAGATGAACCATCATCCTTGTTATTGTTTGGTTCCACCTGCAGAGACTCGTACCTATTATGCAAGGGCATCTGGGAAGGTGGGGTAGTCACAGAAGAGACGCACCTGCTGCGCAGGGCAGGAACTTGTCACTGTAACTGTGATGAACTGTCAACTAGTTTAATCTGCATCTAACTCAATATATCATTTTTTTCTGTCACAATGGGAAATATGCTATGCAATCAAAGCTGTAGTGTTTTTTGTTTAGGGTTTTTTGGTTTTTTCTTTCCTTCATTTTAGCCCACTATTTCAGTAAGAACAGAACTTACTTACAAGAGACCTCCAGAACTTGTTAGGGAACAGCAAAGCAACAAGAGAAACAAGTATGCAATCAAGGGTTATCTTGTACACTTAATAATATCAACTATATGAGACAGTAAATAGAGTTCTTCCCTTCAGTGTTACCACAGTCAGAGGAATGGCATGCGTGTAATGTCTTTTCTCACTTCGCTCTTTGTATTCCTGGGCAGCAAGCAAGAGAAACTGAGCCCAGGAGCTGCCCTAGGTGGGGAGAGCTGTCGGTGCTGAACCTCAGTAATCTCCTGTCACTCTCTGAGCAGGGAAGAGATTGAGACCATGAGCATGGCTTAATGGAAGAATATGGCTCGCCTCAGTTTCTGCTGTACATACTCCACTGGTACTTCATCACTTTCTTGACATGTTTTGACAAATTAGACTTCAAAATGTAGTTCCAGTATGGTAAAGCAGTTTTGTAGAAATAGCATCATAATGTTCCGCTTTTCTTGTCTTTGAATTGGTTCCAAATTGAGAGTGCTTATTCTAACTGGGAGAAAAACAAAACTTTTTTTTCAGCTTTGAGTCCTGCAAACTCAATCTGATCTCAAAAGTCAAGTCACATAACACTACTTTTTTTTCCTGTTAAAGACCACAAAAAAAGATTATCTATCTCTTGTTTCAATTATTGCTTTATCTTAATAAAATTGTATTTGCATGACCACTTGGTCACTCAGTGAAAACTAGGCAAATAATTTGTGATTGCCCAGGTAATAAGAAGTCACATGTCAGCTGTTTCAGAGGGGTTAGTTTTTCAGGGCCAGTAGGAATAAAAGGTGTTAGACACTTTTCTTCACTAAAGGGAGCAGAAGTGACATCGTATGCACATGGGGAGAAGACGTGTTGTTTTGCATTGTTCTGAATAGAACTGCTCTTTAAAATACACGCTGGGCAAAAACAGCTTTTGAGAAGTCCTGTGGTTATTTTGCACATGGAATAGGATTTCTTTAATGGGAGTTTTGAGTGCTGAGCAGTTAGAAACAGAATTAGTCAGGGCTGGTAATGCTTGCAATTTGGTTTTAAGTTGAAGTTTTTTAGAGATCTAGCTGCCAAAACAATAAAATGCAAGACAGTGATGAATGTCTTAAAAAAAAGAAAGTACGAAATTCACCAGCTAACACAGAAAAACCTAAAGTTGTAGCACAAGTGCACCCTTTGGGACTACAGGCTGGAGGCAGAGAATGAGACATATTTTTCCTTTTAAACTGCATGATTTCTGAAGTATTCTGTTAATTTGGGGACCTGCCTCATGACTTTTAATGTTTAGGACTGACACTATTCCTCCTGAGCACAAGAGAGGCGGACAGATTTTGCTGAGGCAGTGAGGGTCCCCAGGAAAGCCAAGCTGTGCCTGAAAGAGCTGTTGGCAGAGAGCTCTGGGCTGGAGCCATGCCCGTTTTGTTGATGTGAGTTGCCGAAAGATACCAAAAAAAGTTCTAACACTCTATTTTGCTAGAGTACAATTAATAACTCAGAAAAAGTAATGCTATGAACAGAGAAAAATCAGATCTGTTAGTTGACACATTAAACAAAGCACTTAACCTATGTATCTCCCACAGATGCTGTATTCTCTGTGCACTGGTCCTTTTCTCACGCTTTCCTACCCGAAAGCTTTCAGTAGCTTTCTGTACTGAAGTAAATCTTCATTGTTCTTTCCAGTGTCCAGAAAAGTCTTCTCCTTTCCTTTGCCTTGGTTGGTGTTTGCTGCCAACACCAGAAGGCTCCCCAGGCACCTCCCACACTTGCTGGGGCAGCTTCTCTGTGCTTAAGTTCCTTGCTTCCATCCAGGAGCTTTTGCACAGTCAGTACAGGGTGAAGAGTAGTCCTGCTTCCCAGCTTGCTGGCCATACCCACTTTAATAGTATTTTTCTTGGATTGTAGTCCATTAATAGCTTAAATATATCGTACAACACATGGAAGCAATGGGCACAGTTGAGACATTTTTTCCCACGATAATAAGATAAAATATCACCTGTTCTCTTTCTGAAATGAATATTTTGAATACAAAACTAAGAAGCAGTCCCAAGTTAACACAGGCTATATTTGTACATCTCTACAACTGTCCTTTCCTTTTTAGACCTCATACCTTAGTATATCCAATCAAGTATTAAGTAAAGAGGAATGCATATCAGTGCTTAATGCTTCAATGTACCTATCATTACTAAAACAAAAAATGTAAGTATTTATGCTTTTTGACATCAATTATTCTAATGTGAATTATTATATAAATTATAATGTAAATTATATGCAATTTGTAATGATTGCCATGAAAATGAAAGGTAAGAGCACATCAGCATCATATTAGTAGTATGTTAGATGATAATGTGTGTTAATCCTGAGAGGTATGGAATTCTTTGCATTAAAAAGTATAAAGAAAGAATTCCAAGCTAGAACTTTTAGAAAAGTATATGTATTAACATTTTACTTGTTTTTATTATTGTTGCCCATATGATTTACTTTCAAATTAATTCCACAACACGTGGCCAATGGGAATATGTACTATCTACTGCAGAATAACCTATATCTTTTATGCAGTGGCTGTCAATATTTGATGAGGCTTAGCTGTGAAGTTCAAATCTTCAGCTGCTTCCAAACTTTCTCAAACTTAAAATTCATGAAGGAACTGACAATGGTGTTTCAAACTAAGAGACTGTTCTTTCCCTTAATGCTCAAAGACTTCAAATCTGGTGTTTCAACTGCACTTTGCAAGCTAAAATTAAATGTAGCAAGAGGCTTGTGAGATTTTACATTTTTGATAGACATATTTGCAAGAGCTATATGAAATAGCTTCGACACCATCTCCCAAAGTATTCTCCTGGAGAAGCTGGCGAATTGTGGCTTAGACAGGTGCACTCTTCACTGCGTAAAAACCTGGCTGGATGGCCGAGCCCAGACAGTCGTGGTGAATGGAGTGAGATCCAGTCGGCGGCCGATCACAAGCGGAGTCCCCCAGGGCTCAGTTTTGGGGCCGGTCTTGTTTAATATCTTTATCGATGATCTGGATGAGGGGATTGAGTGCTCCCTCAGCAAGTTTGCAGATGACACCAAGTTGGGTGGGAGTGTTGATCTGCTCGAGGGTTGGAAGGCTCTGCAGAGGGATCTGGACAGGCTGGATCCATGGGCCCAGGCCAATTGTATGAGGTTCAACAAGGCCAAGTGTCGGGTCCTGCACTTGGGTCACAACAACCCCATGCAACGCTACAGGCTTGGGGATGAGTGGCTGGAAAGCTGCCCCACAGAAAAGGACCTGGGGGTGTTGACTGAAAGCCAGCTGAATATGAGCCAGCAGTGTGCCCAGGTGGCCAAGAAGGCCAACGGCATCCTGGCCTGTATCAGAAACAGTGTGGCCAGCAGGAGTAGGGAGGTGATCGTGCCCCTGTACTCGGCGCTGGTGAGGCCGCACCTCGAGTACTGTGTTCAGTTTTGGGCCCCTCACTACAAGAAGGACATTGAGGTGCTGGAGCGTGTCCAGAGAAGGGCGACGAAGCTGGTGAGGGGTCTGGAGCACAAGTCTTATGAGGAGCGGCTGAGGGAACCGGGGTTGTTCAGTCTGGAGAAGAGGAGGCTGAGGGGAGACCTCATCGCTCTCTACAATTACCTGAAAGGGGGTTGCAGAGAGGTGGGTGTTGGCCTCTTCTCCCAAGTGACGAGTGACAGGACAAGAGGAAATGATCTGAAGTTGCACCAGGGGAGGTTCAGGCTGGATATTAGCAAAAACTTCTTTACTGAGAGAGTGGTGAAACACTGGAAGAGGCTGCCCAGGGAAGTGGTGGAGTCACCATCCCTGGAGGTGTTCAAGGAACGTGTGGTTGAGGCATTGTGGGACATGGTTTAATGGGCATGGTGGTGTTAGTTGATGGTTGGACTTGATGATCTTACAGGTCTTTTCCAACCTTAACTATTCTGTGGTTTTGTGATTCTGTGATTCTGTGAAAATGTCTGGGGTACTGCAATAAAGCATTTGTGCCACAACTAAGAATGCAAACTATCTCCCAACTTGGAAACCATCATAATCATTAGTCTATGCTGGTTTTTATTATTGTATTTTAGACAATTTTAGTTTGCTTGCAAAAATAGTCTTTAAAAATGGAAGGAGATCCCTTTCAAGGTCTTGTTTAAAAAGCAAGTAAGTGAGTAATTCTTACAGATTCATTTTTTTCAATGCAAAGTGAAGATGATATTGCCTCCCCATTTCTAGTTTAAAAACCTTTTATTTTTGGGCAGAATGATATTGTAAATGTGGTGTAGAACGAGATGATTTCTAAGTGACTGTATTTTGGATGTCATACTGTAGAGAAACACAAAATAGTAGACATAGAATCCTAATTACTATTGCTCTGCACCTCCTCACGCTAATCTCTATTATTACCTCTGGCTCTATTCTTCACTAATAATTTATTCAAGGATAGTAATAGGGACATAATTGAGTCATTGTTCATCTGACATAAACAGAATTGCTACTCATGTTTGTTTTCCAGTCCATGAGCTGAATTATCATCAGTACTTGATTTTGATTTTACACGACTTTTGTCAAACTTAGGTCTGGTTAGTACCTGAGCATTTTACTTTGTGAAGTACAAAAGCTCTGTTAAATCTATTTTGCTGGACTATGGCTTCAGCCTGTGCCTTTTTCAATAATACTATTTATTCAAGATTTACAGAATTGTAGTAAAATACAATGAAAAAAGTGAAACAAATGAATACTTTTAAGAAATGAAGCTGGACTGGAACATGAGAGGTTTTTACAAGTTACCCGTACTTGTTCTGTCATGTTAGATAGGCATCTAGACAGAGCACACAAAAACTGCCAGCAATAGAAAGTTCACAGGATTGATTCCTTGGTGAATCAATCTTCTGAGTAGAAAATCTTTCTAAAGCAGATTTCAGCTGCAGTCCTACCAATGTTGAATGAAAGAGAAGGTTTACCTTCTGTATCATCTGTATAAAGTATACTCTTGTTTGTATGTCCCATATTGACTCTTACCCTTTTTGCAATAACATGATGTTGTTGATACTAATTTTCACAGAGTAACCAGATACCTTTCTGCAGAACAGCTACTTCATCTATTTTGCAAAATCTTGCATTTACAGGGTTGATTGTTCCTTCTAGGCATGGAACTTGGCACCTGTCCTTACACTTGGCTTCCATACCCTTTCTTCAGACCACTTAGACAGCTAATCCTGCTGTCCAGCTCTCTGATGAGTTGTTAGAAAGTGTACAGTAGGTTTGCAAGCTATCACACAGAAAGCAGGCAGATCCCCTCATTCTTTCAGTGAATGGTGCATTCTGCTTCCAAAAGCCAGGCACTTACACACAGAGAAGCCTAATCAAGACTAATGCTGGTAGAAGGTGAAGAGGGGGAAAGTTTTTTTCCATTAAAGACTGTATATCAATTGACATGGTAAATCAGAAACAACAATAAAAATTGTCTTGCCTAAGCAGGTCCTCTTTATTCCAAAAGACTACTCCCTTGTAGAGGAGGAAATGGAGAAATTAATAAATATAGGAAGACTACCTTCACGAGTCTGTTATCCTTCGAATGACACCAAAAAGAGAAGTTAGAAATCATGTGCAAGCAATTCCACCTCAGAGTGATGTGTAGCTCTCAGAGACTCTATCTGAAAAACATTTTCTCCTGTAATTCATTTCCAGACTACAGCAAGTCCGATATGCAGGCAGGAGTGGGGTGATTCTGGTAGAGCACTTTGTTCTCATACTATTCCCATTAACTCAGGAGGTGAAATCCCAGCCTGCTGGAAGCCAATGGAGATTTGCAGTGGATTTCAACAGAACCAAATAGCCTGAGCTGTGTTGCAGGCAGCCCTGTGCCCTGCTGACCCCCCAAACTGCCCCTTCCTGACCCCTTCCATACATTGCAGACAAAAGACACAATCAGTCCCATGGCGCAAGCTCAACAAGAAAGACTGTTTTGCGATTTTTTAGCCTTCAGCACCTGAAGTACAGGTCTCTCACACTTAATTTGACTACTTATATTTTTAAATTATATCATACACTATTATGTGTTACTTATTTTGGTTGGTTACTGCAACACTCAGACTGAAGCATAAAAGAAGCACCTGCCTCAGACTGTGTAAGTTTATAGTCTCAGGCTTGTGAAGATCAAAAACATATTTCACTTCTGGGAGCAGAGAGCCACTGAGGAGATTGAGACTCCTGAGAAGGTTTAACGTTCAACACAGTTTTGTAAGATTTTGCACAGTTTTTGCAGAAGTGGGGCATGAACTGAAACAAAAGGAAAGGGGTACAATATGCAAGAATAAAGACTAGGTGATTGAAGAATTGATACGATTTTATGCGTAACAAGTTAGGTACATGCTCTGAACTATAATGATCTGTTTTCAGCTCTTAAGAACAGCGGGTTGCTTTTTTGTGTCCCTTCCTCTATAGATCAGCAGTACCATTTACTCACCTGAATACACAGAGGTGATATCTGGGTCCAACCAGAGGGGTTAGAGAAGGCTCTGGCTTCATTTATTGTCCTTTGTACCTCTCTTTGCAGACTACAAAGAGCTATCTCACAGTATATTTTTGGCATTACTATGTCTATATGTCCTATGTGTATCTTTTTGTCTTTCAGTGAGTACTGAAGACGACAGCCATTATGGTCCTTTTTGACACTGGGGAAAAAAGAAAGTGAGACCGTTTGAGCTGAAATCTTCCTTTAATGTGGTTTTGTACATACTCAGAGGGAAGTTAATACTTTAAAAACTTATAGAAAATAAACCTTGAATGTAAGCTTCAGTGAACAAAATACTTCAAACACAAACACAGCTTGCAAGCAATTCAAAGGCTAAAATACATTTATATAAAGACTGAAATATTCTGAATTCCTACCAGTAATTTATGGACAACAAAAAGGGTAAAATTCTCCAAATAAATGGTAGCACATAATTTGTGCTGTTTTAGTACAAGCTTGGCATAGAAAAAATATTCAAGAGTCCTGGCATTTTTCAGTAGCAATAACTGCCATACTAAAATGTTTTGCTGTTTCTTTTCCTCACATTTAATTGTGAGTTAAATGACTAAGACAAAATAGGGGTTAATGTTGATATTTCTTTTTATTATATTAAAACATCTATCTGTCATGATATTCCACCTTTGCAGGCTCAGGAAGAAAATATGTGTGCAAAATTCAGATCTGTTTAGAAGGTAAATGTATTTGAAATTTGTTTTCTTATAATTTAGTTTACACAGTTCGATGGCTTCATGTCAAATTAAGCCTATGGAATTCTCTAATGCTGTGTAACATCTCACAAGTAATGAACTGTATCACAGTTCCTAATGTGGTCCTGACTGATTCAGAATGTTGACTCCTTCCTGGCAATTTTGAATTGTCTAGTTAGTAAAAGATTCATGGTGTGGTGATATTTATCCTCAGAGAAACATGATGTATATTAATAGAATTTATTGCATATAGCTGTTACGGGTTAGACTTCAGGGTATTTGCTTCAGCTTACATGTGATTTAAGATCTAGTGTTAGTGGACTTGCTAGTTGGCAGGATAGGGTGATGGTATTAAAAGAATAATGGATGACATTTAGTACACATTTTAATTTTGTTAGTCCTATGTTCTGTCACAGTAAGCATAGAAAACTGCCTTTATGCCGATGTTGCCCTGTATCAACTAAACTTTAATTGCTGCATTATTCAAAATAGAATTCTGTCAAGTAATTTGACAAAATAAAGAAAAATAACTGTCTTATTAATGTTTTTCAACACAGACTTCTTGTTACTGATGATACAATAAAGTAACACTTAAGTTACTGTTAAAAATTAGTTTAATGTAGATGATTTGCTCAATACCAACATGAAAATAAGGAACCCATACTTATCTTTCCATGAAGAAATATGCTTGCTTAAAGGCCATGTATTGAATAAAATTGCATATGCAGTTACACTGTGTGTACTAAGAAATTACATTTACAGTCTGAGGGTTCCCATTCAAAATGTAACCCCTTCCAAGCCTCCCCAAATATTATGCTGCAAAAGAGAATTCACTGTGATTTCTCTCTACTCTTCACTAGATTTTTCCTCTTTTCAATTCACAACTCTCTCACCACATTTTTTCCAGGACTCCCACCAGACTGCTGTGAGATTCTACATTATTTCAGTGTAGAACAGTTTGCCACTTGCACTGCTCTTGGACTGTATTGCGTGCTTCCTAGAGCATGGACAAATTGCATACTTTCCAGAAGTACTTTGTTTCAGGTTTTATTGAGTTTACAAGCCCATTCAGCAAAGTGCTGGACTTTGTCATCAAGCAGGGTCCTTTTTTTCCTCCTTTCTGTGTTTACAGTGCTGCAAGCTCTCTAGTGAGACATGTTGGAACAAATTGATAAATTAAGTTGTAAGTTCTCAAGACCGAATGCTTTGCGAGGTTTTGAAAAAAATACAGACTAAATACTGACCTAATAAGGAAAATGTTTAAAAAGCTCATTAAAATCAGCTACCATACTGTGGCACTGCAAAGTGGCGAATGTCTCTCTGTTTTGAAACCATGTAGATACCATCCAAGACAGAGCAGATCACTGAACCATACTTTGAAATCAGTTAAATTGGCTGAAATAAATAGAAAGGCTAATTATCAGCCACCTGCTGGGAAAAAAAAAAAACATGGTACAGGTGGTGCAAATAGGAGTTGATGCTTTATCCTGCATACTAGAATCAGAGCATTTCCATACAGAAACTGATTAATGTGAGGATCTCTTTTTCTGAGATTGTTAATATAGTTATTGGAAATAAACTGTGCAATTAAAATCTATCAACATATGAAGTTTATTAAGAAAAGTACACATCAAGTATATTAAGAAAAGTTTAGGTAATATAACATGCAACTGGAATATGTCAGACTGGTGCACACTGCCATAAAGCTGTTCCAGCATCTTGTGCCATCGCATCAGTTGTTTTACACTAAAAAAAAAAAAAAAAAGTCATAGCACAAAAGATAGGGTGGCTTGGAAACAGGGATCAAAACCTGGGTCTTACCTATTCCTGAAGAGCAGCCAAGTTGTTGACATCTCTATTCTCTATGAATGTCAAATCATTTTCCATGTCGTGGCAGATACGGTAGGGTAGAAAAGAGACATAAGCATTCACACTTCAGTGTATAACTGAACCCTTTAAATGAAAGAAGTTATGGGGAAAAAGTGTCTGGTAAACAGCTTACATGATCATAGAGTCCTCATACTTTCTTTGAAAACATCTGTCATTAACTGCTAATAAAGACAGGATACTGAGCCGATAGACCACTGAGCTGATCAAGCATGAACATTTCTATATTACTATATTCCACTGTATTTTTTGGTAATTGCCACATGCTGGTGCTCAAGAAAGCAATATAATAGAGTGACAGCAATAATAAGAGGTTTCAGTTGTACTTCTGGTATTTTATGCATATTCTTAAGCCTAGAAGTAGTATCAGTCTAATTTTAAAATTTAGGCTAAGTTAGGGCTCTCATTTCCTCATTTGGATGCTCACATCAAGAGAGAACACTAACTGGGGAAGATGAAAGATGCATGCTTCAGGTAATGCATATGCCAAATGTAATAGAAAGAATAAATTATTCTAATGCTTCTATTTGCTGGACAACCCAAGCATTGTAGGACAATCTCCTGAAACCAGCACGATTTTTCTTGTTTATGGCAGGCAGCCTGAAACAGAGACTGAAGTGTACCTGTGTGTCATCTTTATAAGACATAATTTTGTGATATTGTAATGAGTATTGCTGGAATGGAGAATAAAAAACTGAATTCAGAAGTCCCTTGTCATTATTTTTCATTAGCCGTATTTCTGCATAAAGTCATTAAAATGGTTCATCACTGGGAAATGGGCACTCTTTTGTTGAAACAGAATATTGTAATAATAAAAGGCGTATCAATTGTGTTAGAAGTTAACAACCAATTTGCCAGATGTCTGCAATGATAACACTTCATGAGTGGGGAGTTCATCTCAGTGGTGTGATACCAATATTAGTATTAATATCAGGTTTAGAATGATGGGCAATTTGTATCTATTAGTCAAAAAGAAGCTGTGTTATTTTCTGAATTATTATTATCAGGCACAACTTTACTTCTAAATTACATTGTTTGATTTAAAACCATAGATAGTTTTTGAGGAACATAATTGAGTAGATATTTAGTTTGATTTCTGGGAGGCTCCTATACTGTTAAAACTTAAAGGTTTCACTCAGATGTTTTTAGTATTTCCATACAAGGCTCCAGAAGCGCGAAGAGGCATAATAGAAAAAGGTTGCCACAGGATTATATCAGCAACATATCCAGTGAGAGCTCAGGGATATGATCTGCAAAACACACAACTGAATCGAAAAAATGGGAAATTAAATGTTTCCCATAACATTCCCCAAACAGCCCGCATCTTAGATTGTAGCAAACGTAGTATAAGAGAGAAAAACAGAGATATGTACAATGGCTATAACAAAGAGAACTGTCATTCAACATCACAAATATTGGAAGTGTTTTGGAAACAATGCAAGGTATCGGGCAAAGCCAGTGAAGAATAATGCAAAGTCACAGAGAGATGGTAGAAGTAGCTAATAGTGCAGGTGTGATCATGGGACAGCCCAGGCCAAAGCAGTTGGGATGTCATGCATTCCAGAAGCCTGGACATTTGTACCCTAAAACACGCTACAGAGTCTCAGAGGAAGAATATTTAGTTCATTAGAAAACAGACAGAGAAGGAACGGAAATGAAAAACTCTTATGTCACTCCAGAGCGATCCCTTTTTATGGAAGTAGTACTGAGATGCATCATGGGACATTTCATTCTGTCCTCTTGAGTGCAAAGAGACAGAGAAAATAAAGGCTTTTGAAAGGTAATGTCCAGGGTGCATGGAAACAATTAGGACCCTCTTAAACAGAAATGTTACCTGTAACCTTCCTCTTCACATTATAGGTTCCCATGCATCAGTCTGTGAGGGAGTGATTTAACCCCAAAGCATGCTTTCCATGATTCCTCTTCATGTTGGGACCAGTTTGCTCAGTATCAAGCTCTCACTGGCTCTCCTGCTGCAGCTATGTTTATTTAGCCTTTAGTGTCAGTATGAGACAAGAAATGTCAGTATGAGACAAGAAATGCCAGTAAAACAAGGAAAATGCATTTATGCACCTTATATTTTGTAACATGTGTGTCTGAGGACAGCCAGGGAAAGTGAAATGAAATTGAAAATTCCTGCTCTGTTCGATGGATGACAGGATATAGATGGGTAAAAGTTGCCAAAGCAATGTGCCAAAGCAGATCACATGCCCTAGGTGATGTTCCTCTTCGCCCATTTAATGTGGGATAGAATATACTTAATTGGTTCATCCCTGAAGCAACATGGCCTGTGTTGCATTATAAATAAATGATGTTACCCAGAAATAACTACAAAACAGTGCTTGGAGACTTTCCACCAGAGGAATTAGAGTGGTTAACATCTGAAGAGGAAGGTTTGGAAACATACCTGTAGAGTTACACTGGTCACAGAACTGCTAGATGCTAGTCAAGATTTCTGCAAGACTGTAGAAAATAGCAATATGTCATCATCACTAGTGATATGATGGTAACCCAGGACAAATATAAATTCATAGCAGTTCTCCCAATGATTTTCATCCTTACCCTTATTTTTCCTTTGGCAGTTCTCAGAGCATCTCCCTTTCAATGTAGTATTTAGCACAGAGCTACTGAGGCTTGAATCTATCTACCTCTCAGCTCTTCTTCTAGGCTGAAGAAACCTGAAAGATTCTTCCCCCCAAGAGGATCATGAAGGCCTAAAGTATTTCTGTGGATGTCTGCTTATTGCACAGGCCACTGCCTTTTCCCTCCAGGTAGCCTAGAGGGAATCTGCATGCACCTTAACGTCCTGCAAATGAAGAAGGAGTGTTCACGCTCTTCAGCCATTGCTGGAAATCAATTTAGCGAGCACAGTGGGGCAAAGAAACAAGAACACTTGAGGGAAAAAAAAAGAAAAAAACCAAACCAACAGCAATAAAAATGGGTCCTGTTCTTACAGACAGAAAAAGCAAAGCTTTTCCTATGAGACGCTTCTGTCTTTAATCCTTGGTTGGTTGTTTTTGCTTTTTTTTTCCTTTCCCTCCCATGCCAAATAGATTTAGCCTGTTAGTTGCAGATTAAATTGGCTGTATGTTTCTTGCCCTACCAAGCTGCCACTGTTGTTATACTGGCCCACAGGTGAATAAGCTTCATTCCAATTTGTTTGCTAGATGCAGCATCCTCTGAGGAAACAATTCCGAGATTGCATGCACTTTGTAAAGCCAGTGGATTGACTTCAGATGACAGCTCCTGGGTGAACTGATTGCCCAGAAGTGACATGAGCAAAAGGGTCTAGCTCCTTGCCCCTTGGCTCTTTTTTAAATATTTCTCTGCTGATATTGCAGAGTTAGAAGCAACAGGTCAGCTAATTGAGAAAGTCTAAATAATAACCTGTCACTTGGAAAAAAGCAGTGCTCTTGATTCACAGGGGGTAACACTCATAAACTGAATCTCCAACAAAGAGTACAATTCTGAAGAACAGCAGAGAAAACTGACAAAAGTCACAGATTAAAAGAAAGAGGGCTTCTTTTTGCAGGCTTTACTTTTGTTAGGAGACATTCACACAGTAATGCACTTGACTTTGCATTTGACACACAACCTGGTTCATTTTCATGGAATAATGCAATGGATGAAGCTGGATGGGAGTTCTGAAGATCATCTGGTCCAACCCCTCTGCTCAAAGATGAATCATTTAGAGCTGGCTGCTCAGGACCGTGTCCGGTCAGTGTTTGAATATCTCCAAGGACGGAGACTTCACAACCTCTCTGGGAAACCTGGGCCAGTGTTCAACTATCATATAAATGAGTTTCTTCTTATGTTTAAATGGAATTTCCTGTATTTCAGTTTGTGCACATTGCCTCTTGTCCTGTCACTGGGCACCACTGTAAAGAGTCTGTTTGCATCCTATTTACTCGCCTCCATCAGGAATTATCAGGATCCCCCTGAGCCTTTTCTTCTCCAGGCTGAACAGTCCCAGCTCTCTCAGCCTTTCCTCATAGGAGAGATGCTCCCATCCCTTAATCATCCTAGTGGCCATTGACTGGGCTGTCTCCAGTAGCTCCGTGTCTTATGTATTGGGGAGCCCAGGACTGGACCCAGCACTCCAGATGCATCTCACTAGGGCTGACAAGAATAGAAGGATCACCTCCCTCAACCTACTGGCAACGTTCCTCCTAATGGAGTTCAGGAGGCTGTTGGCCTTCTTTGCCAGCAGGGCATGCTGCTGGCTCATGGTCAACTTGCTGTCCACCAGGAGTCCCAGCGCTTGTTCTTCAAAGCTGCTTTCAAGCCTTCCTGCCCCTAGCCTGTTCTGGTACCTGGGGTTATTCCTGTCCAGGTGCAGAGCTTTGCACTTCTTGATGTACTTCATCAGGTTTCTGTCAGCCCATTTCTCCAGCCTGTCGAGGTCCCTCTGGATGGCAGCACAATCATCTGGCATATCCGCCACTCCTCCCAGCTTTGTATCACCTGCAGACCTCGTTGAGGGTGTGCTCTCTCCCATCATCCAGGTGATTAATGAAGATGCTGAAAGGGATTGGCCCGAGTATTGACTCCTGGGGTACATTTTGTGTGAAGGAAATCAGCTTAAAAGCTGTAGAATCTTCAGTTAAACTGGCTTATACATAGAGATTTGTCTCATAAAATACTGTAAGATTATACAAAATAATTATCCTGTTCAATATCAAAATGAAACACTTCACCCAACAGTTCTGGCCAGCTCTATTCTTCAGTAGAATGTTTGAACTTCTTCCTGAGGACAGGGTGGAGGAGGAGGATGGGAAAAGAATAGCAATATGAGGTTTTACAGCCACACAGTTATTTTAAATGGGATTTTATGTGAAGATTTTGTGAAATTTTTTCAGTTCAAAGTACAGAGCTACAGATGAAGAAACAAAGAACTCTGAAGCACTAAGTCAAGGTGACAGTCTAAATAACTCCATTTTTTTTCTAAAAGTGCTTGCAGAATTAATTTTTATTGGAGTCAGGAAGGAAAACGTTAAAAACCTCAAAATTTGTTGTGAAATGGAATTTTCATTCTCTGGTCAGTTCTATACTGAGAAAAGAAATTGTGAAAAGGCTCCTTGATTACAAATCACCAATAAGTAATTGTGGGCATTGCTTTACTCAAAAGAGGTCTCTATGTGGGCTAGCAATAAAGTACTGAGATTCAGAGAGAAAAGTAGTGATGCAAACAAAACCGTCTTTATCTGAAAAGTCACAGTCTATTGAAAGGGTCATTTCAATTTCAGGTTACTCCTATTTCAGGACAATCACCATCTCTTTAATCAAAATTGAACGCTGCTGCAAGTCAAGTTTCATTTTATTGCTCCATGTAAATATATTGAAAAAATGCCAGTATAAACAATTGTAAAACAGAACCACCCATACAAACCCTGTTTTGTTTCTACTCTGAAGACAGGCTATCATTAAGTCACAATTTGTAGTAATCATCTTTTACATTTAGTGCCAATCTTTGCAAGATACTTGAAATAACTTGTAGAAGCTAATGCTCAGCAGTTTCCACAGGCAATCATTTTAACATAAATCAGTAGGTTAAAAGAAATTGTCAGAATCAGGGAGGTGATTAGTGTGGCACTGTTTTAAAACTGGTGATTGATGAGGATTGTTGTATCTAAGCCGTGTAGATATCTCCAGATATTCTGGATATGCCGAGTACACATTAGATGTCTGGCAAGACCAAATTTTGATATTGCTACATCCAATTTTGGTGTTATAAAATCAGTCAGGAAGCAGTAGCCAAAAGTATGATTTCACCTTGGGACTACTTTTGACTAATACATTTAAAAACTAAGGACTGAATTAATTTAGTACCATCCAATATGCTTTCCAGAATATGTGTTAAACTGTTGGCTATGGTCTTTTTTTACTTAGCCATACAACAGTCACAGTACATCCAATAGTAATGTAGTTTCTCTCTCATTGCATTGTCAATAGGATTTCTCAGGGGTTTAGCAAACAACCTGTATGTTTTTCTGATGTGACCCTTATGCACCTTGATGGTAGAACAATCTTTCCAAATACATAAGCTTTTAGGTCCAGTTTTGCAACCATTTTATGGTGCATATTATGCACACATCTAAGAGTAAAACTTCTCATTTTAGTAAATATTTGCAGCATTGAGTTTGTAGCTTTCTCTATCAGAAATATTAATTTTCTTCAGCTGTATGTTTGTCAAAGGCACAATATTTTGAAACATACTTGCAGAGATAAGAGTCAATATTTTCCTCCTAGTGGCATCTATTCCATCCGTATGAGGAAATAGAGTATAACATTTCACAGCTGAAAGAGAAGCAATACCACCTAACAGAAAATAAGCAACTTAATGTGCTGTGCAATACAATTTTCATTGTTAAGTGTGAAACATTGCATGATCTAAGAGAATGTGGAGGGGAAGGTGAGTAATGTCAAAATGAATGGGACCCAAGACTTTGAAAGACGAATGCCTCTACCTGAATCACTAAATTAATAATTAAGTATTCAAATCAAAGTCACTCTATGGGCACTATGAACTTTTTTTTTTCCTGAGGGAATTTCAAGCATTTTGTTTAACAGTTTTTTGAAGAATTCTCAGGATCACTGCTCACCTTGGACGGAAAAGAAAGTAGGGTTGATGGGCAGGCTCTAAAACCTGTAATAACTAGAGATAGTTAGATGTGAACCCATCTACAAAAATGTTTTGCTGTTTTTAATGACGAGACACCTTCAGCACATTTCTTGGTCTCCTATTTTACGGGATAGGTGGTTCATGAAAGCAATGACCACAACAGTACTGACTGCTGAAAAAAGTAGATTTTTTTAAAAATGGGATCTGTGCCTCAGTTCCTAAAGGTTATTCAGGATCAATGACTTTTATTGTGTGGATAGCTGTCTTTTAGGATTTGGCTCAGAGACACAGATTTGTTTCATTCTAATCCCCACACAACCTTTAGATGCTAAAAGCTTTTGGCTACTGCTTACCTAAGGGGAGGTAATAAACTTTGGGGAAGGACGTGTCACTCCAGGTACACTGCCTTGGCAGAACATAATTTGTTGTCCCAAACACAAAAATATTTTAAAGGCAGAAATAGGATAAAAACACATGACTCACCCAGACACCCAGCAGAAGCTCCCTGTGGCTTTGAAAATCAGCTCACACAAAGTTAACTATGTCTAAGGTACCATAGAGGAGATGCCCATAATTTAAACCCCCAAATGTTTATCTGTAATTTTTCACAGCTCAGCACCTCCAGTTGTGCAAACAAGCTGTGCATAAATAAATCATCTGGCTATTGCCCTAGGGAGAGGAGTGGGGAATGGCAAGAAGGCTTGCAAGGCCAGCATTCACTGATGATGAAGCTGGCCCTCTTTGTTTAAAAAGCCTCTGCTTTGTTCAAACTCAGTGATGGCAATTAGATAGCTGTTATTTGTCAGTGCAGAGTGAATGTTATAATTGTGTTGTTGTTGTTTCCTCAATTTCCTTCCTAAGTAATAATTTTGGCAACTGTGTGGGGAAATGTTTTTTTGCAGACTTGAAAACACCTTTACAGATGAAAGCATCTTGCATTTATTCCAGTGGTGACAGTAAGAAAAAGATGGCTTGCTTCCAAACAACTTGCCAAACGTAACACATTTGATTTGTCTCATCTTTTTCTTTTCCTCCTCCTCTTCTTTTTGTAATCACAGCACTTCATCCCTGCAGACTCCTTCACCTAACGTTGTTGGATGATCTTTGCCAGCAATGCTTTGTGAGATAAGATTCTGTGAGCCTGCCTTTTCCACAATAGCTCAGGCATGCTTTTCAAAAAATACCGTTCTACTTTTTTAGATATCCTACATTCACTGTTGAATTAATTCTTGGACTGATTCTTAGGAATCCCTGGTCCCCAAAATATTGATAAATACATTTATTTTTTCTCTCAGAAAAATTGTGCTCAGTGGCACAGATTAGCTGTGTAAATTTAGGCATATGTGAGGTTATGTAAAGTAAGGCATGGGCATATGTTTGCAGGACTGGAGCTCTGGTTTGTGCTAGAGGCATGATATGAACAAGATTCAAAATCTGGACAGTTATAATTACACACAAAGCCAGGGCTTATTAGGGTAAAGTATGTATTTTTCTGCTAGTCGTGTATGTGAGACATATCTTAAGTTAAGTAAACTAGAACTGGGAAAAGCAAAGACCATTCCTTTTTTGTCCTACTTTCCTAACTTGAAGTAAACTACAGGTCATGCTCGTTAAAACCAAAAAATGATATGTCTGTGTATATCACTATAAACCAGCCATCTAAGCTGAGCATCAATAAGAAATTTCCTTTTTTTTTCTTACCAAATAAAGTTCTAATTCTCTTGCTTTTATTGCTTGTTGATATTTAATAAAGATCCTATCAAAATCATAAGCAAATAAATTCTCTCTTAAATTTCTTGAAGTATATTTTTTTCTATTACTGCCACGGTGACAGGCAGCAGTAAAAGAGAGAGTATACAGAATACCTTGTCATTCTGAGCCACCAGCAAGTCCTTGGGAGGTCAGGTATTGAACATGACTATGATAATTCTAAACCAGACCTGTGAGCCATCAAATCACATCAAACTCAGCTATACAGAAAAAGCCTAAAGGTATGTGTGACATTTTCATTCTCTACAGTCTAAATCCTCACACATATCAGCTTGTCAAAGAGGAGAATAATTGGGGATTATCTTCTAATAGGTACAACTGCACCCACAGAACTGAGAACAAAGGGAATGGTTTACTTTTTGATTTTGGTATATTGATTGAATTTTTTCTTTTCTGTTTTCCCTTCCAGTTCATCAGAACTGTAGGTTTTTGAGTGGTTAATATATACACAGTTGGGTTTTTTTTGGATGGAGTGGGAGGGGAAGGGAAAAGAGCTTTTTCCCACCCCCCCCAATAACCTGTCCGCAAGACCAAGTCAGACATTGTGGTACAGTCATGCTAAGGCAGTTTAACCGGGGAAAAACATTTTCTTTCAGGCTCAAGACTTCTGTTGCTCTTTGGAAAATGTAAGGTCTCTAGATCAAGGACTTGTCAGTGTCAACAACATGCTTCCAGGAAGTCATTAGGAGCATATTCCTATTCTGTGGGTTTAAAAAGTGGAAGAGTTCAGCATGGCCTTCTTTTGATTTACAGTCTACTTGGGAAAGCTGCAAAGACCAGAGAGAAACAATGAATTTAAAACTAAGGTAACACCAACTAGAGCGTGAAAAAGAAAGAAAAATATAGACACAAGCACTGTTAAAAGACAAAAAAGGCAGAGAATGGAGTACTTCAAAAATGTGCATATCACAGCAACTTTGTTTGTTGTTCCCTAGATCTCCTTTTACCTTTTTGAAGATTTCTTTTGCCACTGCTGTGACCCTCTGCAGTATACAGCAGAACCAACTACGGACACCTCTCGTTGCTAATATGGCTTGATTAGTAGATGGATTCCAAGCGGGTACCAAAATCCATCCATATGTCAAAGCATCAGGCATAAGGTATTTGATATGGCTTGTGGTGGACTGGATCTCTGTGATGGGAGACGAACATTTTCCACGCAATGTACCTTCCCAGCAGTATCACTTTGTGGCAGTTAATGCATAATATGGCCATATGTTGTGTGTTACTGAATCAAGGTAAATTGGAATGCAGCGTGCAGCCATCATAATTTTGCATTATACAGGTACAATATAGATAAAAATACTACCAGCTTGCACTCAAGCATGAAGTGTAGATATGCCAAGTTGAGTCTAACTGTGAGAGACAAGACAGGCATTCAGCAGTTCCAGAGATTTTAATGCCTTGTCTATTTCTTCTCCTGAGAAGAAAAAAAAAAAAGGTACTAGAGCAGATTTCTAAGCTTCTCAAATTTATGGGATCAAAATATGGTCTGTGTTACTAATTATTCCAAAACCATCTTCCAGCTCTGTTCAGTCAACTCTGGCTTCAAATGCATTTAAGATTTTCAGTATGAAAACAATATTCAAATTTATCCCATAAAACCATGAAAAAATTAAATGGTTTTGATCCAGTAGGTTGCTCCTTTGTTGCTTAATCAGTACAATTTGACTGAATTTGGTAGAATGATTCAGATTTTCCTGACATGCATACGCAGGGTTGTTTCTGTAATTATTCATCATTAAGTCATTTTAGTGATGCCTCCTTATCCTTAGAATTGCTTCGCTGCACTGGTTCAATTGGCATTGATTTCTCACAGGTTGCAGATCTTCTTAGAAATCCATGTATGATATGGTGGACACAAAAGAGCCCTTATTATGAACTCTTCTGGCTTCTTTATCTTCTCCTATTATTTTGCTGCAATGTGCCTTTCCTTAAGAAAAAAACAACAATGGAACATTTAACTGGATTTAACTGGATCATCATAACAAACATGTACCTCAGCTGAACAACTGAATGTACCTTCTTATTGTCTTCCTCTTTTATTTTATTTAGCATTTCTGTCATCCATTGCCATTGGGGTAAAATTACCACCAAAATCAGTGTCCCCAATCCTTTATTTGACCTTAAGAGGTCAGCATTTCACTTTTGAGATTAAATTCAAAATTCAACGTTGCAAAGACCTTTAATTTATGAGTTAATTTGCGCACATATGCAATCCCATCAAGTTCAAAAGGACTGAACTCAGTCACCTGAATTTATCCCCATGCATGAGCATTTGCAGATAGTATGTCTGAGATTGTATGCTATTTCTGAACATGGCTAGAATTTCTGCAAAGTGTCTAATGCATTGTTAGACTGCGCACTAATTCAGTAATAACAGTCATCATAACACGTAGAGGTATAAAGAGTACAGAGTGGAAAAAAAGTGGGCTGGATTTGGTACTTAGTTTTCCCATCTCTGTGCAAATGCAGCTCACCTACAAAGTATGAAAAAGTGTATGTGTATCTGCCTATGACGTAAAGTATCTTCTGCTCAGAAACTGAGCTAAACCAAGAGACCTCAAAAAAAGCTTATGAAATTCACTGAACCTTCAATTTCATATTTGCACGTTTCTTTTTTCCTATCCTTTATTAAGCACCTGAGCCATAAGAAATACTTACTGAAGCTAAAGAAAAAAAAAGAACAAACAACAAAGTATGACTTCATGCTCCAGAGGGCAAAATCCATATGCAGCATTCACTCTGAAATTTGGCGAAGTGAGAGATACATGACAAGGGATTGCCACAGGGCAAGTTTACTTCCTTACTACCCATTCCGCCACTGCTCTGAAATACTTTTGCTGTGTTGTTGGGTACAAACATACACAAACTGCAGGCACATAGCATGCAGCATCTGAACTACTGTGCCTCTGGGTTAGCAGCATACCAATCAACAACATGGTTACTGTTTTTCAATGTTTTAAACAAACCAAAGGGGAATTCTAGCATACTCATTTCAGTAAAAGGTCAGATCCTCAGTTGATGCACGAATTTGACGGAGTTGTTCTGGCATATATTGTCTGAGGCTTTAGACCATTTTTTCTAAAATATTAGAGCAGAGCTTGAGCTAGTGTAAATCAGTACAACTCCATTGACTTCAGCAGAACCACTCCAGTTTTCGTTGACTGAGGATATTGGTCTTTATGTAAATACAGAGCACTTGATTTATTTCTGTATTGCACTGGTTTTCCATGTGGAATTAAATTGTTTTAAATTAAAGCTGCTCTGTTACAAAGGTAGAGCAGCAGAGAGCGATGAATCAGACCCCAACCACCCGAGGGGGATCTGATCAGCTTGTCAGAGAAAGTCTTTTCTTACACGAGTGCTCATTATGGTACGCTCCCTATGGCTATCCTGAGAGTGAAATGTTCTGTGGCACCAGCACACTCTGATCATGAAGTGCCTTAATCATGATCATTAAGTGCACAGCTCCTATGCAGGTGGGATTGGCCATGGGTACCATGCTGTCCTATGCTGATTTCTGAGGCCTCCCCTCTGAGAGCACCAGGTGTGGGAATCCCCATCAGCACCTGCACTGCAGGCTGCCAGCATGCTTGTGGAAACCTTGTCATGCTTACTTCCAGGAGTGCTCTTAAGGATGCCTCTTATCCACGAGCCTTGCCGTAACACTTATCTTTCATCCTCCTCGTCTGGTCCATGTGCAGTCCTTGTATGTACCTACCATGCAACTCCATACAAAGCATATGCCAGCTGTCTCTGTTGCTCTTACAACTTAATCCAAAGCTTAGTCAAGGTGAAAGCCCCAGCTGGCTCAGCTCCCCACCAGCCACAGTCTGGGATGAAATTCCCAGGGCTTGGCTGGATGGCCAGGGGTGCTGCCCCTGCGCCCACACCTCTGAAGGCTACAGCGTTATGGTTGCACATCACTTGCTTCCTTGCTGGGATCATGGGGTTATTCCCACTCACGTGAAAAAACTTGGCAAATAATTACGAGAAGCGAAAGGCTACTTTGATTGTAGCATCAGTAGCTTGAATCAGGTGTGGCAGGGAGACTTCACCCTGTCCAGACGTTGGTAGTGCTGTCTCCCTGGGGCTTAGAAAAAATGGTTACTACAGGTCATGGAACAGCAGGCTGGAATCCACAGGTCAATGATTGCTGCAACCAGAGCTTTTGTGTGGCTTTACAACATTTGAACAACCTGGTATGTCCTTGGGAAATCCTGAAGAGATGTACCATACCCAGGAGGTGCACTTCCTTGTCTACTATAAACACCCATGATAACTACATGTGTTTGAAGTAATATTCCTCATTGATCTCAATCTTTAATAAAAAGATCAAAGTAAATAGGCTGCTGTTTGAAAAATTAGCATCTTCTTACTTCTAAAATACAAGCCGCTCATCACTGATCACCCAGCGGTGTGACCTTCATTCCCATTCTGGTGATACGGGAATTCCCAGCTGGACGGTTACAAGATGGCCTACTTTCTATTTTTCAATATGTGCAAGAACAACAATACTTTTTCAAGCTCGGAGACTGCAGAAGAGTGGTCCCCCCAGAAGACTGGTCCCCCCAGTGTGGGGGACCGGTACATATAACTGCGTATCCCCGGTGTGGATGAAACCAGTCTTCTCTCAGTGTAGAGCTTACTTCTCCCCTGCTGAGACATTTCCCTCCTTATCCACTGCTCTCATCATGAGACAGGCTGAAAGGCCACAGACGCATCTTCCCCCAGCCTTGCTGATCCAGGGCTGCCATTTGAAGCTGCGCTGCCACTGGCAACCAGCATCACAACAGCTTTCGGGAGGCTTAAATTGATAACTATCAGAAACCAGCTCATGACAAGGAGTTACAAGGTGAGGTTTGTGTCACTCCTGCAACCCATCGGTGTTTGCACAATGTGAGCTGAACTGCAGTTCAGTTCAGCCAAACGAGAGACGTGGCTTAGACAGTAAATGCAGCTGTTGCTTATTTATAGAAGGCAGGTTCTTTTCTTTTAATTGATTTTTTTTAGGTACATTTGATACATGAAAAAAAAAGCCTGATGTAGAGTATTT
This sequence comes from Gavia stellata, assembly GCF_030936135.1. Taxonomy (NCBI): domain Eukaryota; kingdom Metazoa; phylum Chordata; class Aves; order Gaviiformes; family Gaviidae; genus Gavia; species Gavia stellata. The sequence continues at coordinate 41,799,170 of NC_082597.1, forward strand.
AATATTGTTTGTCTTTTGACCTATGACATTTGTACCTTTAATCTGTATTCAAAATTTGCCCTCCCTATTGATTAGGGGCCCCATCTGTCAATCATTCTGCTCTGAAAATCCCATTGATTTCAAAGGGATTTGGCCAAGCAGAATGATAGCTCTAAAAACCAATTTTCAGTGGCTGGTGAAAGTTAGATAAAGTTGGAGGTTGTGTGATTTCCAGTACAAATGATGTACTCTTATGGTTCTGACTGGATAAAATAAAGGGTGAAATTAAACTGAAAATGAAAATAAGAGGAATAATATCTATTTGTGAGCCTGTAACTAAAGCAGAGTCCTTTATAGTCACCTGCTACGGTATATGTGCTTGGTCTAGGACCATACTTTTTCTATGCCATAGGAGCCTTACACTGAATACTTGACAAGTGACTCAGGGTGACACTTCAGGGAACCTGTGAGTGTGCAAAGACCTCAGAGTTCAATGTTTGTGTGCACTTGCTTGGTTCTTCCTCTCCTTCCTCAAATTAAAATATTTAATACCAGAACATTTTATTATTGACGCATTATTTTTTTTTAAAGTTAACAGAACAGACTGAAAAACACAGTTGTCATGGAACAAACTTCTCAAAGTTTTATTATCAAAAAGACCAGCACAGAAGAACACCTCACAGGTACAATTTCAATACATATCACTATGGGGTAATTAAATTTTTCTAACATAGCATCTTTTTTGAGTGCTTTTTTTTTTTCCCCAGAAAAATAATCTTGTCTTAAATGTATGTTCAACCTGAGCATTCCTCTCATACTTGCCATTATTACAGAATCACGGAATCACAGAATAACTACGGTTGGAAAAGACCTGTAAGATCGTCAAGTCCAACCATCAACCAACACCACCATGCCCACTAAACCATGTCCCATAATGCCTTGTCCACACATTCCTTGAATACCTCCAGGGATGGGGACTCCACCACTTCCCTGGGCAGCCTGTTCCAGTGTTTCACCACTCTCCCAGTAAAGAAGTTTTTCCTAATATCCAGCCTAAACCTCCCCTGGTGCAACTTCAGGCCATTTCCTCTTGTCCTGTCACTAGTCACTTGGGGGAAGAGGCCAACACCCACCTCTCTGCAACCCCCTTTCAGGTAATTGTAGAGAGCGATGAGGTCTCCCCTCAGCCTCCTCTTCTCCAGATTAAACAACCCCAGTTCCCTCAGCCGCTCCTCATAAGACTTGTGCTCCAGACCCCTCACCAGCTTCGTCGCCCTTCTCTGGACACGATTGTGCCAAGAGATAAGAAAGTGTCTTATAGAGAAATGCATCTGCCATTGATCTGGGTTAGGCTGTTTTTTTAGCCAGTGGTAATGCAATGACAAGCCTTTTAGAGAGGTGATGAATGCAATGTAATGTCTTTGAATATGAATTTTTTGTGTGGAACCTAATTAACGAACTTAAACTACTTCTATTCAAATACTCTGGAAAGATAACACCAGTCACAAATGTTAAATATCTGTTTTGCTTTTCTTTGCTTACTCATGCATTTATTCAACACTTGCTATAGCAGTTTATCTAAAATTAGGTCCGAAGTAATTTAGGCAGCCATACCTTATGTGAGACATTCTGTAGAAGACTTTAAATCATAGTGACAGCCATTAGAAATTGCTTAAAGGAAAAGCTTTTCTGAACAATTTTAGGCCTAACAATGGAACTTTTAAAAAGACTAAAAAAACCCACTTTGTGTATGGATATTTGAATGGCCCTTAGTTTCAGGAAATTATAGTGTATAAAAGCTGAAGGCCCTGTATAGTTCCTGTGTTGTATATAGTACCCTTGCTTCCACTTTAAATAAAACTGAACTTGTCAGCAGATAATTTAAGCTCTTTGGAGTTTCCCAAATCTTGACCTCTTCAACTCTGAGTTCAGCACTACTCAGAAATAATTCAGTAGCTAAGGACATGATGCACAGCTTACTCAGTGCTTAGCTTTTAGCTTTAGAAACATCAGTCTTTTTAGCACCCTCTATGTAAGCTGGGAAAGGTGGGCTTCTCTGGGGTGACCTTAAGTACCTCAGTTAGCAAGTACTGGTTGAAGGTCCACAAACTCTGAGGGAGAAGATGAGACTTTTCAGTCTCTGTTTCAGCATCAAAGTGCTCAGAGCTAGAAGCGCAGGACTCCAGCCAGAACAACTGAGCAATAAGAAATTTCACATTTGCTTTTATGGTAGCCTTTCTCCCTGTTTTGTCCATTCATGTCACCTTTTCTCTGCCTACCCTCATCTGCAGTAGGTGGTGTGCTGTGAAGATAAAATTCCTGGGGACGATGGTTGCACACCATGGGTGCTGGTAGGGTTTTATACTTGTGGTGCATCCTTCCAGTTCCATTTTGATGCTGCCTGACAATTATGTCCGGGATCTGCACTTCTGTTCTATGTATTGTCTGCATATATTTTGAGTCTCTTGAATGCTTTTATTGCAGTTACAATAAAATAATTGTAGTTCATTTTTAATGTGTTTGATTTTATGTTAATTGTTAAAAAATGACTATGTTGCAGACAATTAGAAAAAACCCTACTTATTATATTTTTATGATATTTTAATATTGCAAACATAATTTCCATATAAACCTTATTAAGAGACAGGAATGTAAGTTGAGCAATTCTGCTCCCTCTTCAGAAGTATTAATCTGATTTCCTATTCTGGTCTGGTGAAGAAGGAAGGCACAGACTAAAAGTTCTGCACAAGGCCAGGTCACCCATCAGGTTACACATCAATATAACCGCCATCACACAAGAAGATGATGCAGTCAGAAAAAGGTTCTCGGGGAGTGATAGACCTTGGGGAGGTCTGCGAGTCTAAGCTTGTTTTGGTGAATAAACTTGTGTGTAAGTGAGAGTGGCCCTTGTGAGGCAGGGAGAGGTCTCCATGTCCCAGCCTTCCAGGCTGCAGGACTTCTTCAAATCAAAATGCTCAGAACTTCTTAAGGGACACATACTCTCACAACTCCCCCTTCCAGAGGAAAGAAATGTACACATATAATACATATACAGTGTATGCATAATATATAATACAATACGTACATTTATTTTCAGTCAGTCTTTGAGTTGGTACCTCGCGCCTTTGATATCTCTGAGATGCTGCATGTGTTTAAGTCTGTACAGAGCTGTGTTCCATCCCTGATTTGCTCTGCTTAGACCTTTCCCTTGGTGACACCTAGTCCACATGCTACTCTTCAGCCTGGACTTCTTCACCTTGTCTCTGTTCTTCCTGTTTTGCCCTTACATCAGGCACTGGTGTCTAACCACTTTAAGAAAAAGGGGTGGCTTCATGGGAAAAAAGTCCACATTTTAGGTGTGAATGCACATTGTCAGATAGCTGTGTCATGCCACATTTAACCTATTGGACCTTTCCGTTTGCTCTTTTTGTTATGCTTTAAAGGAATTCACGGTACTCCTATTTTTAATAGCACAGGTCTAAATCTTTCCTTTCCTTTTCTAAATAACATCAGGCCATTTAGAATTTAGATTCAAGAGGTACTGTTGTATAACTTACCAGGACCAAGTGCAGATCTGATCTAGTAGAGTAGGTTTTTTAGAATCCTTCAAATAATTTTGATAGTTTTTTTTTCCATTTGACTGTGTCTGTCTTGGTCCTGAAAAAATAGTAAACCTTGGCAAAGTGTTAGAACTTGTTTCTTATATGTCATTACTGTGGCTCATGTGTCATATCTTGCAAATATTGATTTGTACATGAAATCAAATTTGTAATGGTTGTGTTTTTTATTCTTAATCCTTCTGCTAAGTGGGAATCATAATCCAAAATCAATATGTATTTTCCAGCACATAGAAAAGCCTCTGTGAACTCTGGACCACTTATAAAGTTTCCTTGTTCTTGTATGCAATATGTATAACATTTCTGAGTCTCACTCTGATGTGAATGTCATTTTTTAAAAGTGTCAGTATGATATTAGCATTTTATTTATATAACTTCTCGACTTGCTACGAATATGTTTTTTCCTTCGTGTGATGTATTGAAGCCTACCTGAAAGCATGAATCTCTTAAGTGAGACCTCAACTTCATCTGCCCAGCTCTTACTCATTATTAGATGATTGTGGTATGTGCTGGGAAAATAAACCAAGCACAGATAATTGTTTTGGGGAGCCTTATCCAGAACCTTTAATGGTTTAGGTGTGTGTGTGGAAGAAACCAAGAAACACAAAGGCGTTCTTAAGAACGCTACATCCTTGTAACATATTTAGGGTGGGATATCAGAAGGTGAGAGAAACCCAGGTGGAAACAGCTAGCTGGCTTTAAATACGGAGAAAGTCAAAGGTATTTGTGACAGACCATCAAGGCCTTTGGAAAGTTAGTCTGACCATCTAGGTTAGAAAGCAATAAAAAGGGAAAGCTCCTTGATAGGAAGACCTGCCCAGGAGCGCAGCACACTGCAGAAGGCTGGGCCCAAGGTGGAAACACTGTGTGAAAGCCAGGACACCAGCCAGGGCTCAGGCACTTCGTCCAGCTGTGAGGAGTCCTGCTGCCCCGAGGCCACCGTGATGCTCAAGCTGGACCCGAGGCCGTGGCTGGTGGGGGTGTAACTGTGTGGCATGTGCATGACTGTGTGTGTTGTAGAACAGAAATTGCTACCCACCCACTGTACTCATCCTGGTTAGTAAATAAATTTTAGATTTTATGGGACAGAGTGCTGTGGTTTTGTTCTTGTGGCTACCCCACCCCTAAATTCTGCTGTGACACCTTTGCTGTTCTGTAGTTTCACTTAGTCTTACTTTTTCTCTGTCATTTTTACTTTCCATCTTCTCAGCCTTCTGCCTCTGCACTATAACATCTCTCAGTGAGATTTAGGGACTGATGTACTTTCAGCCCTGCAATATGTGCTCCATCTCCTGCAATGATTCAAACTCTGTCTTTTCAAGATTTTGTTTTGCCTTTATTTTCCCTCAGTAGAAAGAATTCCTCTTGTGACTTACCTGAACATCTGCTATCCACACCTGTAAATAAGACTGTGCTTTAACTTTAAAATCTTTTCTTGTATTTTTAGATATCACATTAACTTGTTTACGAGCAATGGATGTATATGAAACAAAGACTTCTCTAATTTTCAGAATAACCAAAAGGTGTTGTTGAAACATGCACTATTTTCACAAATTCTTCTTCTTTTTTTAAATCTCTTTTTTTCTTAGGTAGTTTCAGTCCTTTTATGTCAAATTTTAGTTTCCCTTGAATATAGTGGTTCTGCTGAAAGTCTGAGCACCACTAAAGCCTGTACTTTCTGTCATTATGCTTCTTGCTCTCTTATTCTGATTGGGTTTTGTATTGTCATCTTTTTAGTTTTCTGATTTGTTCTGGTCATTTCTATGGTCTGAGACATACCTGCAAGAAATTTTTTCCCCTCTAACATTATAATCTAATCTGTTTGTTATGCAGCCTGGCATCATCACACTCTTTTTCTAAATCTAATCCAAGATGTAAATCTAATGCTCTTTTTTTTCTTAGTTGTGCATTTCTTACAGATTTTGACAGGTTTCTGATACCTGTTACAGTCTAATCTCAGGTTAAGGATTTGTCAAAGCTTTCAGAACAGTCTACTTGTCTCAGCACTCTCAACTATGTACTACATGAATCCACTTCTTGGATTACGCTTGTTAAATTTCAGTAACATAATATGTTAACTAGCTTGCTCTTTCTCATTTAACTGTTGTTTCTTAAATTAATCTCATACTCTGCAATATCAAAATGAGAAAACCTGACTTATTCCATTTTTCTTTTCAGGGTTTCCCCTTGGCTTCACAAAGATACAATTATCTTGCTTGAACCTTTTCACTCATCTGCTGTACTCCTGGAGAGTTTCAGACTCTTTAGATGTTTAAATTCATGCTCCACATCGCCCAATTATTCCTCTTCTATTCCACCGTTTCTTAAGTCACTCATCTTTTTCAGCCTTCACTCCTGATACCATGCTGTAATTATAGACAGTGACTGGAGAGAATGGTGTCTCAGAGATTATACTCTGATGAGTTTCTTATGTAATAATTCTACCTAATGGTTCTCAGTCAAATATCAAGTGTCCCAGAACTACCAAGGATTTCTCCAGCATCTAGATCTGATTTAATAACTTAGGTTAATTTTTACAGTTTTCTCACAACCTTTTAAAATTATCTACACTGTTTACTAACCAAATCAAATAAATGTCTAATGTAGTTACAGTTAATTGGTAGGAGCTGATAACATGGACTCACTGGTTTTTTTTTAATGTCATATCTGCAGGCAGTGGTACAGCTGCCTCCCTTTAATCCTACTCTGTTTAAGCCTACCGGGAAAAGCCACCCAGTTCCAGAGATTTTTTTTCAATCCCCTCCTCAACTGTGGATTTTCAGACTCTTGTCTTCTGATGCTGAGGAGAATGCTGACAAGATCAGCCCCATTATCTTGGCCTCAGCATCATGATAAGAGAGAAGTCTGGAGTTTAGTGAGGAAGACTGCAAATTCATATTCACCTTTCTCTGCAGACGCACACTTTGCATCAAGACATGCTGATGTTGTAAGACATATTTGATATATATAGTAGTATTAGCAGACGAAGGTATGGATGTAAACCAAGAAGTATAAGGAAGTGTATTTTTCCAGTGGTTTTTATGGTAAGAAGCTCTTGCTTAAATTGATCAGGTACTATGTCTTCTGTTGGAACGATTGCACAAATATTTGCTGTTCACTGGAGTGAATTTAGTTTGAAGAAAATATCTCTAAATGAGCATCCTAGTCCTACCTACTTTGGAGGTAGGATTTTTTAAACTATGAGCTTAAAACCAGCCTAATTTACATTCTCAATTTAGATGTTGGAAATAATTTTTAAAAAATTGAAGACCAATGTGGGTTAAACAGTTGTCTTTTTGAATTCAAAACTTCCAAACAAAGATAATTCACATATAGACAGATTCACGGAGGTGAAAGTTCAAAAACATTCTTCCATACATCAATTTTGCAAGAAACAGAGTAAGAATTATGCTATAATTGCTAGGTATCTAAACATTTATGTGTATGTCATGATATTGTAATTTTTAGCTACAAGTGCCTATACAGAATCTAAAGTGATATTATATGCAATTAGATAACTCATTCTACAATTACCTAATAGATTTATATAGCCAGTGAAGTATCAGTATAGAAATTACCAAATAATATAGATGTTTTTAAAAAAACCTAGAAAATTATATAACAGTGAAGAAGGGTAAAAAAGGCCTTTGAAAACTTAAGTTGAACTTTCTCTTTACCTTTTCAAACTGTTTTTTCTCAAGAATTTGTTTTCTGAAAGTGTTGAAATATAAGTGGAAAGAACACTAAAGTAACAAGGGATTCCATATAAAGAAACAGCAAAATATACACATATTGACTTGGCAATACAGAGAGGAGAATATGAGAACTGAATAGAGCGAGCTCTATTAGGCTGTGCAATTTTTCCCCAGTGAGCACATAGTGCATCTAAAATTAAATTTATCTGAGGAAGTAGAAAGGCAGGCAAGAATTTTAAGTGTTATATGGGAGAACCAGACAAATGAATAGATTTTTTCCATCTTCAAATTAAGTAGAACAATTTTATCCCTCATACAGCCCTGTATCCGAGAGCACATTAGGACTGTGATTTTGTGAACATCAGTTTGTGAAGTTCAAATTCTTGATAACATTTGGTAAAATTATATCCTTCTGGAAAAAAAAATCCACCCGAGAAATAGTTTTGTAATGTTACATACTTAATTAGGAGGGGTAGTAACAGCAATATTAGCAGTTCTTTCCCTTCTTTTGAGAAGAAATGTGAGGGGGTCAGTACACCAACTCTGCAGTCCTGTCATCATCAGCTTAACTGACTAGTTATTCTCTGCAGGGAAGTGGAAATTCTCTACTGTTGTGTTTTCTCTGTGGTTTCTAGCATTTCCTCTAGCTTGTCTGGTTTGCATCCCAATGAAGGTGGCTATAAAACCTAGGGGACTGATTATAGGAAAAGCATACTTATTGCCTGGACTTAATTTCCTGCTAAGGGTAGTAATGAATAAGGCTTCACTGTTGTTTTGCTTTTGTACAAAGCTTTCACACTGTGTTCTGCTTTCTTCCCTCTTGCTTCTGGCATCCTCCTTATTGGGGTTTTCAAGGATCTTTTTTTTTCTTGAGGGAAGTAGGAAAGAGGAAAAAGACTCCGTCTTCTCAATGTGGCAAAAAGAGACAAAATTCTTGCAAGTCAGTCTCCAAAAAGGGAACAATTCCTACCTACTTGACTCTTCAACTCATGCTAATATCAGAGGTTCTAAAGCTTGAAGTATTACATTCAGTGTAAACTGGGACTTTTCCTTCTGGGAAAGTCACAGTTGATTGAAAACAACAGCACAATTTAAACTGCCAAAGTGAAGGTCTTTTGTTTTCATTTTCAAATACACTTTTGAGAAAAGTGAATTTGATTTAGAAAAAGATTTTTAAAAACTTATTACAGTTTATATGTTTGCAGTCAGTTAACTTTGTATGGATAAAATGCATTGCAATGTTTTCCTTCAGCTTTCTAAATGCACTGTGAATGTTAAAAAAATAACATGTATTCTAGACTTAAAGATGTCTAATATGAAGTAGTTTCAAATAAAAGTACAAAACCACCAGGGATAAACTAGGTTTGCTTCTAGCTCTGACAGCTGGAAAAAAAAGTACAACCAATGTAAAATATTTTCAAGAAGTAAGTAAAAGAAAAGAGACCTCTGAGCTGGTTAAAACTAGGGAGCTACAATTCTTTAGCCCAGCTCTCAATTTCAGACTTTTCTACATATTTTCTTTTCATTGATGCCCATGTTCTTCAAGTTCAGTCTGATTTGTGGAAGTTTCCATTGGTAGGTACTGTGTGTAATGGATGAGATGGTGAGCAGTGTTGTCACTTCAAAAAATGATGGATTAAGGGACAGAGGGTAGGGATCTGGAAGATATTAAACAGATCAGTAGACAAGTTCTCTCCTTAATCTGCAGTATTTACACTGAAAACAAAGGGATTTTTGTGACAGTGGGGCTGAGGTTAGGTGGTCCCGCCAAAGCCATACTCTAAGCACATCCTTTAAGTCTCTTCATTAGCTGGAGGAAGTTCAGAGAATTTCTCTACGGTTTCCTTCTATCAGCAAATATGGAACAATGACCCTTGATTTAAATAGATAGTAGATCTTGATTTAAAGAGATGACAATCTGCTAAAAGGCAAAATTTTGAAGTATAATTAGGCAATACCAGCCAAGAAAATTCTCCCCAGGGACAAGATATAAGTTAGAAGCAGTTGATGACCTAAGATACTGTAAAGACATAGCGGTTTATTTTCTACTAGGAATCAATCTATGATTGGATTAGTCTCACAGTCATGCATAGAGACAGACTATTATTCTATCATTCTTATTAATGAGTAGCATTCTTTATATTTTAATATTTTGCTCTAATTATTTTAAGAAAATTAAGACCATACACTGGCCATTCAGATTACTTACTCTTTCATCAGCCTCTGCATCTCAGAAGATAAGGACAGAATAATGTGGTTACAGTGGTTACTTCTGAGTCGGAGGGAGGGTGTAATCAAAAAGTAAGGGTTTAATTTTCATAGCTAGAAAAGTTAAGCTGGGTAAAATAACTTCTCTTCTTTTTTTTTTCCATGCTCAAAGGCTCAGACTGGCTTTAAAACTGTATTAAGACTGAAATTGTTCACTAGTCTGTGCTACTGTCTTGTCCTCAAAAAGCTGCCCGTGGCTGCCTCTTGCTGCCTCTGTTGGTTTTAATCCACCATCTCACAAGAGCTGTGTACACTGGTGAGGTTCAGGAGCCAAAAATATTCAGTATTAGACCAAAAGGTAAAGGTGCTCTCTCTGAGCAAAAATACATTGGATTTCAAGCTAGAGAGAAATTCTTCTGTATAGGGGAGGAAGAACTGCACTGCTGTTTTGGAAAATCCCTACTGACAGTTCAGTCCTCAATTTCCAAGAAATCAGAACTCCACTTTAAGGCTTTAAAATGAGTCTTTCCCATTAGGTGCTGCTGGTATTTCCTCTTATCCCCCCAAATTCAGATTTGGCTGTGACAAATGTTTCAGTGACATAGATAAAAGCATTTTCATGCCATACAAATGTAGGCAGAGCTGGCTGAAGGTATAGCCAAAACAGGGAGTTGCCTAGGGCAGGGAGCCTTCTGGGGGTGACAGTATAGCCACTGCCCATTTCTTGGCCATCTTTGATGGACCTCTGGAAATCATGCATATAGCAGATGCTGCCATTTGAAGAAGGTTTATGTTGTTTGGAATAGCTGTGTGGCTGCAAGGGAAGGGAGGGATATCCGAGAAGCAATATGTTTTGCTCCTTTGCTCCTGCTTCTCCCTTTGCGCCTCTATGGCACAAGAACAGTATGCCAGCCCTTGTAGGGGTCTTCCCTCTGCCTCTTCTCCTCCTACTGTGGGCTCAGCCCCAGCCCTTTATCCTTGAAGTAACAAGACTGAGGAGCTTGCAGGAGCCTCTGAGCTCAGGTTTCAAAATAATGTGAATACAAAGAATAACCCTCTAGGGATAAAACCTAAGATTTCTTCTTGTCTACAGAGATAGCTCAACAGCTCAAAAAAGCTATTCAGACACAGCAAGGACAATGGTAATTTTTGAAATACAATATTTTTATGTAGAAATCAGAGAAGACTCCAAACTGCAACAAGGGACCTTGTTGCCTTTAAGTGAAATTTTCTGAAGTTCTGTGCTGTTTGGTGGCTGAATTTTGGTATGGTTCACAATCAGCAGACAGAGAGAGTGGTGAGCCATGACATTTGGATGTAAAGACATAGACTGGATACAGATCAATCCAAAATGCAAAACATTTAATTAGAAAAGAAATTCCCACAAGAGAGTTTAAAATCATAATTGCTTAAGATTTTGATGCTGGCTTGAACTGATTGTGGTTACGTAGCTGCCCAGAGCTTGCTGCCAAAATTGTTTAGTTTCAGACTAGAAGGGAACATTCCTGGGTAAAAAGAAAAAGTAATTTTATTACATACTGTTGAACTGTTACAGCCAGACTGAATGTTGATTAATTGTCCAAAATATTTTTTTTCTGTCCCTCCAATAAAACTATTTTTTCAGCACATTACAGTTGGCAGAGAGATGGAAGATCAGCCTGCTGGATGGAGTGACCATAGATGTTGACAGGTTCACATTTCTTCACTGGCATGACAAAATCAATATGCTATTTCCCAGTCTTAAATATGACCCAGAAAAGGCAATGTATTATCAAGAAACCTCCAGATGCAGAGGAAAGTAAATAAAACAATCCTACCATATTTTCCCATTCATAACCTCTACAGGCTTTTCAGGAAGTATCCGCACAGCACCAGCTCACTGCCATGCAGAGGGATGGCTCTGCTGCCTCTGAATAACACTGTCAAGTACTGGCAACGGTGTAATGCAATACTGCTGGCTAATTAACTGTGTGCAGAAGCTGGGTATGTTTGCAGCAGTATACTGTCACACTGTTGTCTCTCTGCTGCCTACAGTACCCAAGCTAGCTCATTCAGACACCCTTTAAAACCTCCACACCCATCGAAGTTAGTAAGTATTATCAGTGCTAATTATTTATGCTTGGGTGAAGGTCCCTGTAAACATCTGTGAAGCCACATCATTATCCTCCTTCAAATCCCTCATTAAAGCTCTCCTTTGCCATGATGACTACAAAAAACTTGTCAACAGTTAATCTCTGTGTGTGTTGAGATAACTGCTTGTCATGCTGGCTCGGGCATCCCACTGGCTCCTTGCAGTTCCCCTCTGCCTCTGCATCCCTCTCTTGGCTTGTGTTAGGATGCAAGATCTGTGGGATTGATGACTACCTTTTGGTTTGATGTCCACTGTCACTGAATTAAACCTCCACAGGAAAATACTTTTCTGAGTTTGCTGAAAAATTGGAGATATATAGGAGAGTGTTGGAAGAAAGGTTCACAAATTAGAGAGGATGCTTTAGAGAACTCACTCTGCTTAGTTAACCGAGAAAATGACTGAGACACAACATAGCTAGTGTAAATAAGGTCCCTTCAGGGGAAGAATATACAAAGGAGTCTTTAATCTAATAGAAAAAGACAAAAACAAGAAATGATGGCTAGCAGTTAAAAACCAAATTCATATTAGGAATAAGCTACTTATTTTTAACAGTCAGCGTGGTTAACCAGTGGAACAAAGTGGTGAAGAGATGAAGAGCTGCTGTCTCTTGGTATCAGGAGAGGAATGCTGCTCAGAATTGCCTGCATTACCCAGCAAAGGTTGTGCATTGATGGACTCCACTAGGAATACAACAGCTACTGATATGTAGGAGGTCAGTCCAGAAGATCTTCTCTGGTCCCTTCCAGCTTTATGAATCTGCAAAAAGTGGGTCACAATGCTGTGAGGACTTCAGAGATGCTAGATTCACCTAAATGGCTTGTCCAGTCCATGAGTGGAAAGACAAATGATATGTCCATCTGCAGTTTTGCTTACCTATTTAAAATTGCTGTTTTTTCTTTCTTTCTGATTTCAGGTGAAATATTGGCTGCATAATATAACCAACATATCTGCAATGAGGAGAGAGTAAGGTAAGAAATATATCTAATTAATTTCCAAGGGGAAAACACACAACAAGTCTATATACCCAATGTTGCTCTAAATTATTTACAGCTTCTATTAGTAGAGCAGAGGAAGATTTGTAAAGTGCAAATGAGCCAATTGATATGATTTTTATATGTGAAAGAAAATACCTAGAAGAGTAGTAAAATCCTAAATTTAAACAGCTTATGGTCAGGTTAGTAGAATAGTTGGCACCAGCTTCCCTAAGCAGATTTTTTTATCCTTATGTTTAAACAAACTCAGAGTAAAAAATCTTTCAGAAGACTTCTTTTTGTCCATTGCTCATGTTACTTATAGATAGTGCCAGTTTATTGCTTTAAATAGTCAATACCACAGATATTTAAAAAGCCCGATTTAGGGGCAGAGGACATCTTACGATGTTCTTCATGCAGTTAGCCCTGGATTGTCTGAAAGCTTAGATTGTGTCACTGAACTATTGAATAAAGCAGTGACCTTACCAATAGTGCACATATACACTAAAAGTTCAGAATTACAGGGTCTACAAAGGTAATGAGAAAATGGTTACTCCAGCTTACACACTGAATTCTCCAGGGACTTCTATGTGCACCAGTGATATTGCAGATGGGTAATTCCCACATTTCTTCTTTGGACCTTCTAATAAAGCCAAGGTTGAAAAACAGTGCTCCAAGTGAAAAAAAAATCTGTGAAATTTATTGGGTTTTATTGAAGAGTCAAACACATCCCTTACACTCTTGAAAGAAGCTTGTTCAGATACAGGCAAATTGTAGCAAAATAAAAGAATGTATATTTAAGCCATGTGCTCGGTGAAAAACACTGATGTAATACTGTATTTCAGTGATTCTGAATACCTTTTCTCACCCATCCTTTACTGTGAAGGAAGAAAGAAAACATGTCAACAGCACTCAAATTTTTTTGTGGATGAGCAATGCTTTCTCAATGGGCCACAGACATGAACAAGAACTTAAGAACAAAGCTGTGAGATGGAGACTAACAGGATTAAGACTTCAACAAAATGTCATTAGTTACTAGATTAAAAATGTCAAGTCCATTTTCTTTGAGTTATATCAGGCTAGAATTTCACTTAACCAGGCAGAGCTCTCCTCATCTCTGTTTCCAATCAGACTAATGTATAGTAATTGCTACCATTACTTTGCTTGTCCATTAAAAATATATATAACTTGAATCAGGCTCTAGTAGAACTGTAGATATATGATAAAAATACTGGGCACATTTAAGCAAATTAATTGTAGAAAAGTAATGGATTATAGATTATAAAATAAAATGGGACTCTCAACATGTGAAGTTTTTTTTTTTTTAATGTTTAATTTATTACTTCTCGCTGTTTAAGCAGAAGGCATAGTAATTTCCCTATAAACAAGCTGATCAATATTTAGATAAAGCACCGAATACAGATTTATCAAACTTTATAGGGCTATAAAATGGGTTTGAATAAAAAGTTGAGAAATGAAAATAGTAAACAAGAACTGTCACAGTAATTACTTCCAGGCTGAAGACTGCTTCCTTCCGTACTCCCCAGACTATTAAAAGACAGTTTTGCACAGAATACAGAGTGGGGTTGGTATTGATTCATCTACTGCTATTTCCATTTGTCATTACAATTAAGGCTTTTGGATAAGCCAACTCTGCTTTAAATAACATGAAATGGTGATAGGCCCCAAAAGATTGATTTCCAGGAAGTTGTTTACCTAAGCCTTTGCCTGATTGATCTGCCCACAGATCTGCCTATGGCTCTTTGCTCTACTTCCAGCCCAGGGCTCTTGTAGATGAACTGAGAACTACCCAATACCTGGGTCCCTTCGAATTCTCCTTATGGTGCTTTCACCAGAAAGGAGGGAGTTTGGGAAGAAGCCGAGAAAACAGAGGCAGCCTGTAGCTAGTGAAATAACTTATTTTCTGCATCCTCCCAAACCAATGCAGATTTAAGGCAATCTGTTGCTCTAGAAAATCAAAGCTCCTGGTTTTCTGCAGGGACTGGGAATTGACTAGACATGCCAAGAAGTAAATGGTGCAGGCTTTTCCTTTCTAGATTTTCCTGCTATGGGCTTTACCATCTGAAAAAAATTTTGCACCTCCTTGAGAGAGTTCTGCCTTTGTATTAAATATAATCCAAGTACTTAAAGTTATAGGAGACATCCCAAATCTTGTCTAGTGCTGTCTGCTGCTTCAAGGACTTGACTTTCTTATCGTACAACTGCATGTGTGATTAAATTATCTCCCCTTATATTGACAGCTTTGTTCTTGTTCTCTGATAAAATTTTCCTTCCTCCAAAAGATTCCTGTCAAGAACTTACTTCCTTCCAAGCAATTTCCCATAAAAGCAGGGAATAGTATTTGGTACAGATGACTTCAAGGAACTTTATTTGATATTTAGAAAGGGATTCAGAAAATGATAGTTAACCTTTGGAAGTTTTAAACCTTTGACATTTGAAAAGTCAGATTGTACTGGCCTAAGAAGCAAACCAAATCTTAAGTACGGATAGGTAATGCAAAGTGAATCACAGACTCAGAGTAAGACTGATAAAGGAGAAGCATAGGCTTAAAGGCAGGCTATGTGGTGTTGATAAAGCAATTGCAGAACTATCAATTTGTCTCCAGCAGTTACTTTAAAATCAAATCTTTTAAGTAAGATGGAGTCAATTTTTAATCCTTCCTCCCCCAAATCTCACCAGTTCCCATTGAAATCACCTCTCCCCGTATCTGGCAGAATTTGGCACTTTCTTTTCAAAGTAAGCTGGGAATCCCACTTCACTAAAGGCAGGGATTCCTATTTAGAAAATAGGAATCTTTATCTTACTTTCAACCAGTAATAGGTATAGGTAGCTCTCCATGATGTACCAGAGCGCAACATGAAATCCATTACTTGTGTTAATATTGCTGTTTTTAAGCCTACCAGCATTTCAGCAGCAAAGTCTAAACCATATAGACTTAGGAGGTATTTTCATTATATTTATTCTATAAAAAAATTAAACATTTCATTGTAATCCAGGAATACTGCCCTCTCTCTTTTAAATACCATCTATGTATACACATATATATGTATTTATAAAATGAGCATAAATTGAAATACATGCACACTTCTTTTTTTTCTATTTCACAGCTTATATTTCATTATTGAAATAATTTCAAAACACTGCTAGTCTTGACTCAAGTATGTCTTCACTTCTTTGGGTATCATCTGCTTCCTTTGCATTCTTCATCAGTTTTAATTTTGTATAGATAGATATTCAATTTAAATGTCTGACATCTATCTATGTCCTCACTGTAGTGCTTGACTGGCACAGATTGTACCACTGATAATATCCACACTTAGAATATTAAGTATGAGGAAACAAAGGAAACATCAACTACATGAATCAGAGAAAATATACCGGCAAAATTATAGCACCATAAAGTGAGTTAAAAAGGAATCATAACTTCACAACAAATGCAAAACTAATAGGGGCATGAGAGGGAAAAACAAATAAACAAGCAAGCCACCGAAAGTATCAGCCTGTCTGCAGAGGAAATTCAAACACTGCAGGAAGCCAGAGTACTTTGAAAAGAAATTACAGAGTCAAATTATAGAAATGTGCCAGCATTTCTTGATAAGAGGCAAGACAAACAACGACTGTTTGTCGTGCATGATTTCAAACATGCATACATCTGGTCCTGGGACTGCAGTCAGAAATACGCTGCCGTGATCACCTGTGAAGCTGTATTTGTCATGGGAATCCTCACCTCATCATTCCAGTATGCAGGTAAGTGTGAATTTATAGGAGAGGAGAGAAGATAAAACCAATCTTTTCTTTCAGGGTGATACCATCTGTACCCATTTCTAGATGGAAACTGGTCCTGCTGTGTCATGGTTCTGCATGGAGGCATTGCTGGATTTCATCATTGCTGCATCTCAGGTGCTATGCAAACACTAAATTAAAGAAAAAATAATGAGAAAAAGATGAGTAAAAGAGATTATGTTGTAGCATGCTCATCAGATAAATGACTGATGAAATGTAAAATGCTTAAAGTGAAATGTACCAAACATCACAAATGCTTGAGCACTGCCAGTGTGGTCCATAACCAGTATCACAAACAGTATGGGAAAAAGTGATTTTTAACACTCCTCTTCCAGGGCCTTAGGTGCTACAAAAATCACCTAAGAAAGCCCTCCTCTTACCAGTAAAGGGCTTTGGTAACTTTCTTCTTCCTGTAGCTGAGACTCGTACAGCACTTATACTACAGATTTTTCCATTTACAATATCTGCAGCAAAAGGACAGCTAAATCAACAAACTGATTTTCACAGCTATTGTTCCTTCTTATTTCATTTACTTGGTGGTTTTCACACTTGTAATTTCAAGAACTACAAGACGAAAGAAATTGCAGTCATACAATGAATGTTTGAGCTGGACATTAGAAAGTGGTAGTATTATGTTCATACGTCTTTGACATCTCTCAGTGTTACTGCAATCACAGAGAGAAATGCTGGCTTTTCCTGCAGTAATAAGCCAATCATGGCTCTTTGACTTAATAATGAAAACACCATGCAATAGGAAAATTGCTAACATTTTCCATAAAAATGAATGGAAATGGGAAAACCTGATGCCATCTATCACCGGCTTTTTAGAATTAATAGCTCTATTCAATGTATTTTTAATGTGGTTCTGCTAAACTTAGAACATCCAAACATTTCTTTATTATTTTTGACTTTACATTGCTTGAGGTATATTAGAGATGCAGTGTATGGTTTGATGGAAATTCAGCTTTTGTGAAACAAGCCCCTCTGGAGCTCAGCTCACCAGGTTCATTGTAATGGTGTTGGTTCATGCCATTCCTCCTGTTAATAATATTATACATAGCAAGGCTTTGAAATCACTGAATGACATTCCTAGGTGGGAAATCATGCCACCAGTCCAGTGGGGAATTCGCAGTATGCCGTGCTCGGGAACCAAAGCAGTTGCTGAAACCGTACAGTAATGTTCAGGACTGGAGCATGGTACGGTTTTGTTCAGACTGCAGACACAATGTGGTAGCATTTCTGAGATGAGGCTTAAAGGTAGAGCTGGGAAAATGATGGGTTTTCTTTTTTTTGTTTTTTTTTTTTTTTTGTTTGTTTGTTTGTTTGTTTGATTGGTTTGGTTTTTGTTGTTTCTGGGGGTGAACTAGAAATCTTGTTCTTTTTCTTTTGTTTGGTTTCAGTTCAGGTTGAACCATTAAATTAAATTTAATTAAATTCCTTTTTTTTTTGAGGGAGGATCTAGCAAAACAAAAAAAATGGACAAAATTACTTGCTGGGGGGAGGACAAAATCGAATACATTTGTTTGGGGTTTTTTTTGGCAAATACTTCAGTTCAGAAGGAAATCTAAGCAGCACCATTCACAAACTGGAAGAAGACCATTGAATGCACATTTGTCTCTGTGACAAACCCTCCAGAGAAGAGTTTGGATGTGCTCCCAAAAGAGCATTTCTATTTTTATGCAAACATCACAGCCTTGAAAGAATCCTAGAAAAAGGAGGGAAAGACTACAAATCTGTTCCAGTTTAATTCCAGATATTGATACCAGGGTTAGAAGTGTAAACTACAAAATACTCTTCTGAGGTCAGTAAAATTTATTTATGGTCAAGGCTCTGGATCGAGAACTTCATTTAACCCTAAAAGCTGCTGTAGTCCTTTGAATATTTTACCTGGACTTTCACTGTTCCAATTCCATGGCTGTCGTGGAGGATTCCTGACTGATAACAATGCCAGGAGATCGAACTTGCCCGTGTTTGGGCCACTCTTTAAGATCTTTGGTGAAGCTTCAGATTTCCCTAGCAAGATATGAAACATTTGGACAGAAAAATTTGTCTTCAGGTTAAGAGAATTGAAAACTTTAAATTTCTCTTCCCCATCTTTCTGTAGCTCTTTTTGTCTCTGTCTTTGTCTCCCTCAAAGCTTCCAAATTTCTGTGTTTCCTAATCTAGGTCTCCGTTTCTTCCTGGCTCTTCCATAGCTTTCTTTTGTGTTTGCCTTTTCATAACTTCCACATCACTACATTCTTGCACAGAAGGAAGTACAAAAACTACCCTCTTATTTTTTTAGGCTGTTTCTTAGCTTTCAGGTGTTGGCTGCTGCTGAGCAGCCTGAAACCAAGAGAGAGGCAGTGTGTCTCAGCCACCATCGCTGCAGCCGAGCGGAAGAGTGAGCGCAGGTGCAGGAAGGAGCATGGCATAGCTGGGAGATGGCCATCCATTGCTGCTATGGTCCTTGGGGCAGTGCCTAGGAAGAGGGACTTGTTTTTCTCAGTTCTATAAGACTTTCATATCTAAACCTTAAGTCTCCCTGATTTTTTTTTTACTGGTTAGGATTAAGATGAAATTTAAAAATATGATCTCACAGAGACCCTTGTGAATCAAGAAAGATTCGATTAGAAGCAGCAAAGCTCCATAGTGTGAATGCAATGCTGGCAGGAAGGCAGTCTGGCACAATCGAGAGACCATAAGGTGGATTCATCTCCAGCAGGAGAGGAACCAGGCCAGTAGATCAGCAGCAGTTGACTCTCCAGGTGGATCAGCCCAGGTGTGTCAAGAATACACTTAGGTGATTCTGGTCTAAAACTCTTCAACACTTTCCTTGTGTTCATACCAGTTAAAGGAGTGTATAAAATCACAAAGAGCATCTGCCCCACTGTCTCAACCCATAGAACTGATGTAATGAACGAACAGCTTTTTAATTTCACATTTACCTGGATGAAAAAGAGAACAGAAAGGTGAAAAGGAAGAGCAGCCTTTAATCTTATTTCCTCATTTCTGAGGTGACATTGGGAAAAGAAAGAAACTGAATGATCTCTGTAATCCAACTGCAGAAAGTATAATCAAAACTGTAAATTTTAGTGACAGACAAGAGGGCGTTGAAAGGAAAGAAGCTTAACTACCACGATGATAAATACTGTTTAAAATACACCTTTAAAAACCTAAGAAAAATAGACAGAGGGAATGTAAAAGAAAAGCTGTGGGTGTGGAAATATTTCTTTTAAAATTAATTTAATAAAAACATTCCCTGTAGCTTTCTTGTTACACTTAGTTCCACTTTCCATTCTATTTGCAAAACTCAAACTTGGCAGAAAGCTGAAGGGGAGAGAAGCATTTATAAATTAGTGTATGTCTCCAAATGATTAATGTAGCAGTCATGTTCTTTCTCATCAGTTCAAGACCACTTGCACATCTATAAAAATTGTGCATGAGGTGTGCTGAAGCATATTAAAATAACTTCTTCTATTTTTGTACTGAATAATCGTCCCTGCTCTTACTTTTGTACCACTTAAATGAGAAAGAAGGCAATTTAGCCACTATCACATACAGCCTGAGGAAAATGTGTCATATAAGCTTCACTCAGAAAGATATTTTAAGATATTTATTTATTTTCTTTTAATACAGCTTAAAGACAGCAGTTAGGAAAATGCATTTTTTTCTACATTCTTTGCCTGACTATGCTTGACTATTCTCTATCTGTCCAAGATAGATAGTACATTATACAAGAATCAAGGAGCAGGAGATGGAAAATCCCTGTTAGATCGTATAGCTTATCTCTCTCTAAAAGCAGGATTATTTCTTACAGCATAGATTATAACCTGGTTTTGAGATGTTGCACAAGGGTAGAGTGAACTTTCTTACTTCTTTCAGTTCATCCTACCAGCCAGGATCTCAACTCCTCTGCAGTATTTCTCACTAGAGGAACACCACTGACTGCCTAGCAGCTTCAACCAGCTTCTGTTCAATTAGGTTATGTTCCCTTTGACATATAAACAGCTAGGAATGGTTTATTTTGCAAACAGTAGGGCTGGTATTATTGCCTGTAGCTCTTTGCTTTCACCCATGCTGCCGGAGTCCATCTCTACCTGAGGTCAAAGACTAAGGTGGGATTTAACAAACCTAGGTAGTTTTGCTTGACCTAATGGATCGCTCCAACAACCTCTTCTAATACATGAGCAGAGGGACAGCAATCTCACAGAATCACACAACAGCTGAGGCTGGAGATCATTCAGTCTGACGCCCTGCTTAAAGCAGGATCAGCTAGAGCAGGTTGCTCAGGACTGTTTCCTGCCTGTGTTTGAATACCTCCAAGGATGGAGGCTTCACAGCCTCTCTGGGAAACTTGTTCAAGTGCTTAACCACCCTCGAGTGAAAAAATTTCTGCTAATCTTTAAATGAAATTTCCTGTGTTTCGGTTTGTGCCCATTGCCTCTTGTCCTGTGACTGGGCACCACTGAAAAGAGCCTGGCTCTGTCTTCTTTACTCCCTGCCCCCATCAGGCATATGCCCCTTGCCACAGGTCCCCAGCTCCATTTAGCAGCAAGCCCGTGTTTCCCCTCACCTTCCTTTTGCTGCTGATAGACCTGTAGAAGCCCCTCATGTAGCCCTTCATGTCCCTTGTCAGATTCAACTCCAGACTTTTCAGTTCCAGTTTGACCAAACGTAATTTGCCTGGTGGGATAACAGGCTACGAAGACTCTGGGTAAACATGAAATGACCAGTGTCCTTAAAACTCAGCATGCTTCCCAAAGAGAAAATAAAAACAGCAATTGTTTTAACTATCATGTATTCTAGGCAGGAGGCTTGGTTGAGCTTTAATGAAAATTGGGACTTTTATCCTCATAGTGCTATCAGAAATAGGTCTATATCGTGTATTTCCCAAGTTCACCAAAGAAGTATGTATAAAATAAGATAGATCAGAAGATAAAATGGTAGAGGAGATGAAAAGAATGAATGTCCTATTGAGGTTTCTTTTCCAGCATTTCTCAAAAAAAAAAAAAAAAAAAAAAGACAAAAGAAAAATGCTTTCTGCAGTGAGGATGTTTAAGGGTTGTGTTGCTACATTAAAAGGAGAAGGAGTGCTAGTTCCAGAACAGCTCCCTCTTTTAAGTGTAAAGAATGCTAAATAGGAAATAGTTCTTAGCCAAGAAAGATATTTCTTTTTTCATTAATTTACTTCTGTTAATAATTCCTTTTAAAACAGCAATGAGCTATCTTAAGTCTCTGTGGTTTTCCTTTTTACAATAACTGCTATTTTGAGGAAGGATATTTTGGGGAAGAATTTTGCCTCAGAACCTTGAGAAAAAAAGACAATTTCAACAGAATAAGAGGATAAATGTATGTGCAGATGGAAGATGCATTATAGTACATATATACTCTCTCTCTTTCTGTAGGTATATGCGCTATATATGCCTCACTGGATCTCCCTGTTCAAAACTAGAATTTCAATTTCAATTTTGCTTGCACTTTTATGTAATAGTGATTTTTTTTTATTTTTGTGCATGTTGTATTTTACCTGCTGGAGGTGGATAATTTGGGTGAGCTTGACAGTAATCATCAAAGCCAAATCAATGTTTTATGGCTGTTTACACCAGCAGAAATTTTGGCCCTTGCACTACAAAATCTTTAATCAAATGGAAAGGCTGACCCTCAGCAATTCTTAGTTCTGATTACTTTTGCAGCTGTATCCGAACAGTGTGTGACAAAAGGGTATTACTGGCAAACCTGCATAGACGGTGTTTTTGGATTTCTGTCTTTGGTGTTTCCATAATAATATGGCTGGGTGAAAATAATTTCACACTGGTTCTTGGATTAACTAATAAGACTAATTGAAACATTTTTCGACACAAAAGATTCAAGCACAAAAACTCACCTGATTAAAAATATAGCTACACAGTGATGCTAGATGAAGTGAATGGATCTGAATAGAATTGCTTGAATACTGCAAAGCAGTGTTTGTGAGCACATCAATCACTTCAATTTTCATGTTCTATTGTTATTCACTTTTTCTGAACATTTAGATGGCTATAGGTTTTTGTGTTTGCTTGAGTATTTCTGAGATGCCTGACTTTTTTTCAGTACTCCTAGTAGCAATGCTAACAAGGATGACCATACATGTAAAGGAATATTCATTTTTTGCTATTCATTAGTCTCCTGGCTGAGAAATGCCAATCATCACACCTGTCAGTAACTGACACCATATAATATGAGTCAGGGACTAATCAGACATTGTGAACAAGGAGTAAGCAAAATGAACAACTGATAAGCTATCTATCCATAGCTTAAATACCTCTGTCCAACCCTGTTTTTCTGAGATTTTCTAGTTTGTTTGGGCTTGTTTCTTTGCCTGTCTATAGAAACTTTACAAATCACAAAACATTAATATTACTTTGCAAATATGCCCAAATGGAAGAGATCTTTCTGCAAACAAATAATATTTGCTAGGTAATTTGTCTGTCTTTTTCTTATATATGGGGTTTTAACTTTTTATACAAGTCATGTATAAACCATAAGAATTAACTTAGGCATGGAGATTCATGCCCAAGCTGGCAAATGGTTATGAGAGAAATAGCCTATGGACAGGGAGCATGAAAAATTGAAAAAGAGACAAGGAATTAAACTCTATTATTTCTCTTATTCCTTAGGAGCATGAGTTGCAGCTATGCTAATGGTTAGATCAGCAGCATTTAGAGCAGCAAAATGATAATGGATCCACATGGCTGCTATGATAACACTCAGCGTACTGAATAATTACACAGACATTGGTAGCATGTTGAGCTTCCCAGTGAATGTAATTAATACAGTCAGGGCCTCATTTACTCACTGAAACACACCAAAGCCTAAATCTGGAACAAGGGCTCCTGCTTCTGCAAGGTTCTACTGAGAAAGTCGTGGTGATAGCACAGTCACTCCAGAGGAGAAAAATGAGAGAATAAGAAGTACATTGCAAAATCAGTGTTTAGGCAAAACACTTTCAAAACCCTTATTCCATGACAGTGCGGGTCTTAATGCTTATAATCAAGGCTTATGCTTCCTTTTCACCTATTTAACAGCCACACTGATTTATCTTAGCAATAGTTTGCAGCAGTCCTAAGACACAGCAGCAGTATGTGAATCATTGCAACGTTTAATGTGTGATAAAATACTCAAAGCCAGTGAGCAAATTTGGTTTAATTTTTTTATGTGGTGTCAAAAGTACTTCCCTTCTGTTTGTGTTTTGTGCCTGGATCTGCTTACAACTGGGGCCAGATTCAGTCCTGGTGAAGAACTGAACTCATCTGAGGTCTGAATTTTTCAGCCCATCAGTTTACAGAAAAAGAACTCCGTATCTTTGGGTCTGGTTTCTTCCCTGATCTCTGGGGTATTCCTTTCTCCCTCCAGCCCATCCCCGGTAGCTACCTGTCGGCACAGCCTCTCCCACACTCCCAGGGCACCTCTCCTCTCTCAGGAACCTTCTGCCAATGAGCGCTCTTTATTAAACAAGCACCTATTACAATTAGATTAAATAAAAGAGAGTTTATTTGACACAAGTAATGGAATATGGAGAGAAAATCAAAGTAACTAAATGTAAGCAAAATGAATCATAATCAACATCTAGGCAGCCTAGCTAGTTAGACTAAACCTCATAATTGCAAGATATTGATTAAGTAGGACTAAAAATCTTATATCTCCTTGATGTTTACGTGTCTATTTTCAATAGTCATTTGAGTCTGGCAGCTCAAAAGTCCTTTCAACAGAGCTGAATAAAGTGTTTCTTTTCCTCTGATAGTTATTTCTTCCTGGTTTTCCCTCCTCTTTCAATACTGCTAGGCCAGTATCTTTATTTTCTTGTCTGCTAACGCTGACTTACAGCATCACAGGCTTTAGATTGAAGCTGATATATTATAATGAATAAAATTAATATATTAATCAATATTAATATATTAATATGTTAATATATAATATACTGTTTAAATTTTAGTAACATTTATATCAGTGTCAGAGTTTACACAGAGTTCACAGCAGCACAAAGGTAACCTATGATGCAAGGTGACCTGTCCCCTCCCCAGGGCTCTAGCAGGTGCACATGCTGCTCTTATGGTAAAACAGTGTCAACACATCTCAGAACAATGCACAGGGAAAACCTCCTGAGGACACCTCAAATTTTCTAAGCCTTATGTTATATGCTGAGATGGAGTGACATGCCCTGTGCTACCTTAGTAGTATTAGACATTTTGGAGGTGAATAAACATGGATTCAGTTCTTCTTCTGCCAATGTTCTTCTGCCTTGTCCCAGAGTGGATGGTGTTATTGTGAAGCCCGACCTGTGGAGCACGCCAGGGTATGCGTAGAACTCCAAAAAATGATGAAAATGACTTTAATTCGAGGCTAGATAGGAAAATGTACAGAGGAGATGATGGCAGCTCATGCTAAATGGTTTTTTAAGATATATTTTTAAATACTATCTTCCTGTCCTGACTAAACAGCGTAAAAAGTTTTGTTCATCAGTTATATGTTTTGGGAAGTAATAAAAAGACTTAGATAACAGGCACCAGGCACCATAGCCCAATGAGAGAAAATTTGAAATATTGCACATAAAATTAATGTATCAAAACTTTGTTTATTATCAACCAATTCAAGGAGAGCAGACCACAATTAAAATTATATTTTATATGTCACTTATCTTCTATGTGATTACCTCTTGATTGTTTGGATCAGTTAATCCTGGTGTACCATTTGGTTGTAATAAGCTTCATAGCATTTTGTCAGTTGAGAAAAATAATCACTTCTGGTCCTTAATTTTAAATGCTACCTCTCAACAAATACCTCGTCTATCTTACTCAGAACTAATATGTCACGTAATTTTGGATTCATAGAAATATTGATTCTGACTCTGCTACCATTTCCTAGTTGAATGCTCAGTTCAGAGAAATCAGAGTAAATATCAGCACTTAGAGAAGGGTTTCTTTCAAAACCCTCCCTACAGCTTTTTAGCTTTCTTTTTTTTTTTTTTTTCATGTACAACAAACCGATTATTTCTCACAACAAAGTGAGTTTAGCTTAAGCGGATACGTTAGTGTTGTATTCCAATTTAAATTCTCATCAAATCCTTTTTTTTAGTTCTTTTTCCTGGCTACAACTTTAGCATCATCTGCTGATATTCAGTTCAAGATCAAGCAGATAATCTAATCTGGAACAAAATGGGCAGAATATCAATTAGGTAAAAATAACACTTCAGGAGGTTGCTTTTCAAATACCTTAAATTTTATTCCCATATAACACTGGTGTTAAAAGTTTGGATTGTGTCATTGATGAAATTTTTAACCTGTTGTTCCAAGGAAGGGGTAGTTTTCATAAGAGAAGAGGCAAACTGGCATGTATGGTAGGTGAGAATAATGGGAAAGGAGTTATGGAGGCAGGTTTAGGATTACAGTTTTAGGGTTGAGTATCCACACAATATTTTCAGAGGTAACAATGCACCTCATCTCCATTTATGTTAGTTGTAGGTAGCAGATACATAATAGAAGCTGTATGCCAAAACATAGTTAACCTCTTAAACCCACACTGATGAAGGTATGATGTTATTTGGTGCCTCTTCATGTCTAAAATTTAGCTGCCTGGCTCGGGAGGCTCTTTGCATATATCTGCTGTGTCACCCTTTTCTGCAGACTGCTTCAGTGCCCTTCTGTCAGGCTGTCCCCTTGCAGGGATGATGCCCTGAGCCCCACGTGCGAGGCAGTGAGATGCTCCTGAGTCTCACTGCCTGGTGCAGGCTGGGATACAGGGGTCTGTGAGGAATGACTCCTGGCTTATGCCTATGTTGAGATTTGACCACTGCCAAGCTAGAAATGCAAAACCTCTAGCTCAAACTACTTGGTTTCTCATTAGAGGAACATCTGCTTCAAGCATGGCAACGTTTACTTTTGTTTAGTGCCTGTTTGGGTTATTTAGAACGTGAATATTCTATTAATACGGTAGTTCCGAGTCATTAATGACTCAGTGTACTTAAAGACTGGTGGCAAAGCTGAAGGTGATAATTCAAGGAGGTCATTAACACACTGGAAAAAAGGCCAACACTGTGTGAAACATATTATCATTCCAAAATTTTTACAAGATAGAGATTAGATTTATAAAAAATACATCCTTGCTGTATTTTTACTCCCGTCGTCATTTTTTTTTTCAATATTCTTAGTTAATAGTAGAATTAATTGACCAATTGAAAAGCTTTTTTAACAGCCAAGGTATTGCATTCAACTGCATGTGTTATCAAAAAATATTCTTTATTTGTCTTCTTGTTTTTTCCCCAGCAGGAAAACTAACTTTTCATCACATATGGGAGCCATCATTATCAAACTTTTTTTATAAATAATAGAGCAAATTCTGGTCTTACAATGCTATGAATAAGAGGTAACTTCACCAAATTCAGTGGCTACATTGGTGTAATATGTCAAAGAGAAGTATGACTTCAGGACTTCTGGTGTTCTGGCCAGAAATCCTGAGTTAGATCACTTCAGCAGTACTGACTTGTAACATCTGAGGATCTGACCCTGTATTTAATCAGCCACATTGCCACAAGGAAAAAGTAAAAGCAAAATGTCAACCAGCAAGTATAAAGGTAACTAACTACCTCCAATTCATGCAGTGCTCTGAAGAACTCTAAAACAGAGAAAGTTTCAGTGTTACTTACTGCAGCAGTACAGTGTAGAAACACCCCCAGCTGCTAAATGAGTGAGCTAGACAAAAGTGCACTACAACGGCATATTTTGGCTGTATGGCATGTGTGGAGCAGACAACCCGGACAACTGGTGTGGATGTTGTTCTCTCAGACTCTTGCCACGACAGCAGTACCCCACTCTACTCAGCGCTTGTCAGGCCACATCTTGAATAATGTGTTCAGTTTTGGTTCCCACTATACAAAAAAGATGTGGACAGGCTGGAGAGGGTCCAGAGAAGGGCCACAAATATGATCAAAGAACTGGGAAGCCTGCCATGAGGAAAGGCTGAGAGAACTGGGTTTCCTCAGCCTTGAGAAAAGAAAGCTCAGGAGAGACCTTATCACCATGTTCCAGTATTTAAAGTGTGGCCACAAAGAAGGCGGAAACTCCCTTTTTGCAAGGAGTCACATGGAAAAGACAAGGGGTAATAGGTCCAAATTACTCCTGGGGAGATTCTGATTGGACACAAGAGGAAAATTTTTCATAATGAGAACAATGAGACGTTGTTCTCAGGGACAATCTCCCTGGGGAAGCGGTGGATTCCCCAACATTGGACACTTTTAAAATTTGGCTGGACAGGGTGCTAGGCTATCTTGTCTAGACTGTGCTTTTGCCAAGAAAGGTTGGACCAGAGGATCCTTGAGGTCCCTTCCAATCTAGTATTCTATGATTCTATATTTGCTTAATTGTTTTGTGGATCACCGGTGAAAATACTGAGCCAGAGTCAGGTTTGAGGAAAGATGGAGAGCAGAGAGTTTTAAGACGTATGGTAAGCCATAAGGGCAGGTGACTTTTTCTGTTCTTTGCTCTCAAACCCAGAGAAAGGACAGTTTTAACTTCTAGATTGGCAGAGATTCAGAAAGGAAAAAGAAATAATGGTAATATATGATTGCTGCTGTTTTTTCCCCCTGACAGTATAATCTACAACCTCCTGCCTTCCTGATCTTTGCCTTTATATTAATTCTCAGCTGTGAAAGTTAAAGATGAACCAGAATTACTTTGCTGTCATTGCATCTTCGGAGATCTGATTGTTCAGTTCTGGGAAACTGCGTAGCAGGAACATGCTGGGTGGACAATTTGAAACTGCAGTTACATTACTCTGGTACTCTTTTTAAATAGCTGGCATTGTCTCAGTTACTAGGTGATCTGGATATAACACTTAAATAATTCCATTTTTCTTTATGGCTTCTGTCAACTTCTTTCCTCATTAGCTGTAGTTATTTTATGCTGCATTTTCCTCCCTGAGGCAATTCTCCCTTGTCTCTGGAGAGCATACGGGAATGGGCAGAAAGGATTTACACATAGTACAGGACTGTTTCTGCTTTAAATAATATGTTCTTTTTTTTTTTTTCCCCAGGGTGTATTTGGTAGAGACGCAAATTAAGTTCTTCTCATAATAGTTAGAAAGTTTCCCTTGGGTGCTAGAGCACTATAGTCAGTAATTCTTCCTTATATTTAGGATCAAAACGCAGAATATGAAGGTCAGAAAGGGTACTCAAGGTCACTTCACTTGACAAGGGAGTTGTTCTCATATTTTGTTTGACTATTCAGAGTAGAACTCTAAAATGTACTGCTTAAAATAGATAAAGCCTGCTGAGGTTTCCCTAAAACCTTACTTAATCAAAGTTCCTTTAAAACAGGGACATCGCCCCACAGAAAACTACTCTCTGTACTTTTATCAGTATGTGTGACCAGTTTTCTATTTACTTCCAAAATACATTGGTTTATGTGTGCATGTGTCTGCCTGTCCGTGTGCTTTTTTATATGTGCATATTTATTTGTATGCACACGTATATATACAAATATAACTTACTTGTCTTCTCAGACTTCACATTTTAGTATTTAGTGGTTTTTGTTGATGTGGGTAACCATGGAATAGATGCTGGTCATTAATACTACTAGACCCTGAGAGGCTTTGTATATCCAAGAAGCTCTGACTTGAACTTTTTACAATCACTTTTGTTTTGTGCAGAGTGTCTTAACTTAAAATTCAGCTAGTTAATATGTCAACTTTCTATGTTTCTTTACTACGCTTTACATCACTGCTATCCACTATACTGGATCATGACCTGTTAAAGGCACCTGAAATCTAAGAGCCATTTTTTCCATCTCCATGTGATTGCCCTAACCACTACTCATCACTCATGTCCATCCTCCTTTCTCTCAGGAGCCGAGAGATTTTTGAGTTCCTCGCAACATGCTGATACAATTGCAAGTACAGTGATAAAAAGATCTGCCCTAAATCTGGTCTACAGCTTGGAGATTAAGATACCCCTCAGATATGCTTCATCCTTTTCTGGCTAAGGTGGAAGAATAATGTATTAAACAGGTTAGGATATAGGAGGGGTACGGCTACTAGCATGTCCACTTCCAGCATTCATATTTTAAAGGAAAAGAACAAGCTCTGTCCACATCACTTTGAGGAAGAGCAGATAAGCCTACTTACTGAAGAAGGTTGAAGCATGTGAATCCAAAAAGGGTTCTTCTTTCAGTCCAGAATAAGGTGACTTAAAGGCAGAATTTTTTATGTACTAGAGTGTGTACTGTCCCGAATCACCAACCATGCAGGTGAAATTTCTTGGATCCCATTCTTGGATACTTAATCTTTTATTGAAAAACTAGATGCTTAGCAAATGCCTTAGACTGCATTCAAGATTCCATCCTCAATTTTTAGGAAAACTGTTCCTATCGAATATTTAGATTTCAGGAAATTTATTCTAAAATGCTCACAGATCTTAGCAAGGCAAACATCATCTTGGCATAATTTTTTTGAAGGGGAATGGTTATAATTTTGATCAAATGTTATGTCATGGTTAATTTGAACTTAACACAATTATCTCTGTGCTTGTGAAGAGAATCAGATGCTGTTTTCAACAACCTTTTACAGTAAAACAATTACTGGGAGAGAATGTAGAAATCAAATAAACAAACATACTAGTAATTCAATTACATGTTAGAATATACTTTTGATTTTTGAATCAGAAAATACAAAGACTGCATAAACCCAACACAAGGTAGTGTAAAATGCAGTGAATTTTCTCATTTTTTCTAGATTTGATTTTATATTTTACCTCTCTATACACTATAAATCATTCTACTTACGATATTCATAGCTTTGACACAAATGGGCAATACATTTGAAAGACAGATATTTCCCCCCCTGATGAGTTTAGTGATTCAAAGGCAAACTTAGTACATTCAAACAATTTCAGGCTCTTCCTATCAAATAGTTTGTCACAGTGGCTGCACTGATTCTAAATACAGTTTCTTTTATTTTTCATATATATATATTTACTAGCTAGGTAGCTGGGCAATATAACTTTTTTAATAACATATCCTTGGAAGTGCTGACCATTTTGGGTGCTAGAAGCTTAAGTGGGAGGGACATTTTGCATTGCATAGGACTGGACTCTACACAGCCCAAATGACAGTAGAAATGTGACTTGCAGATTTTGAGCCAATGCAGTTGAAGTCATTGAGTGAACCCCTGACTCAGCTCTGCTGTCTGCTGCAGAGCCACCAAGGAGTCACCAAAGAGTGATTCAAAGGGAGTGCAAGCTGGATGTTTCCGTGGGAAGTTGTTACAGCAGAAACTGCCTGTGGGGTGAGAAGAGTTACTTGTTTAGGGATTTGGTTTTGAATCATGAGGTAGGCCAGATCTGCAGGTCCTCTGGTAGTCCTCAGCTGAATTTCAGGTGGCAGTGCATTTTTTGTGATGTGGGTATAAGCACTGTGAAACGGCCTGCTGTGCTGATCTGGTCCTGAGCTGAAGCGGGGCTGAGAGGTCCCGTCACAGCTATTTTCGCATCTGTGCTCACTGAAGCTACCAGAAGTTTGTACCATGCAAACTCTTGTGTGTGGCACTGCCCAGGTAGTTATTATCCTATATTCATCACTGAGCAGTATGATCCATGTAAGTTACACAATGCTGAACCCTGATCATGTGCACAGTTGTGTTGCTTTAAAAACATGGTGTGTTGAGTGTTTAGCAGTGTAAACTCATGGTACTGGAGTTACTGCTGTGCCATATGGGGATGTGTAGAGCTCTCTTCTCTGCTTAGCAGATAGTGCCAGGAGCACATCTGTATGGTCTCGTTGTCAGTGGGCACTGTCGATTCTGTTTCTTTACACCTTTTTGAGCACCACTAGTTTCTGTGCTTATTTTTCAGTTCAAATTGAGTATGAGAAGTTCACTGGAGATTTTCCAATTTCTAATTACTCGAGTTAATTGGAAGAATTTTAGATTTGTCTGAGGTGGTATTTTCTTACCATGGATAATAGCTTTGCTTTTTCCATCAAAGTTTAAAAAAATCTAGCACAAGACACAAACAAGTCTCTGAGCTGTGACTACCTCCTGTTTATAATTATCAACAAAATAGAGAAAATCACAGATTCTCTATTTCCTGCAGTGTTACTAAAGGAACATCACAGTCTTTTAAAGAACATAAAGATAGCCAAAATTTAAAGAAAAAAAACCCATAAGGCACCAAAATTAGGCATCTCCGTGACAGCTTTTAACTCAAAAATAATTTCAAAATATACACTTTGTATTGTTGTGGTGAGATTTTTCACAAACGAACAATGCTTAAAGCATTTTCCCAAAACTATTCTAAAGTGACTGCAGAGGTCTGTGGTAACTCTTTTGTACTTTCTGAGTGATGACCAAAAAAGTGAAAAAAAAGACACCTCCTCTGCTTTTACTGATTTGCAAAACTCTTTATATTCTTAATTGGCTACATGTCTACTGTACATTAAATATTCCTGATACCTTTGTTGCTTTGCACATATTTTCCTCCTTATAATTAAACTAATTGGACAATTAATCAATGTCACCTGTAGCCCTGAATGGCAACTGACATTAATGAAGGAGGTTGTTCGTAGTCCAGGCTTGGCAGGGTAGGAAGAAAAGTTTATATTCTGCAGATGGAAAGCCAATTAAAACTGTGGAGTTAGGGCAGTAGAGATTGGAATAGAAATGAGCTTTGTAAAAAATATCAATTCCTGGTTGTCTTTTGAAAGGTACAATGCCACCTGCAGCCTAGAAGTCACAGGAAAATCTACATATTTTGTTGTTGCTTCAAAAGTCATTGTAATTAGATGGCTGTGTCCCTCAACCCTTTCCTAAATTTTAGAGAAACAGTCTCTATGGTCAAAATACTAATAGTAGAGTAAAGCTTAAGACATGAAATGATTGTAGATCTCTATTTCACCAGCTCCACTGCTGTGAGACGTTCTGTTTTTGGCAGTGAACATTATCAAGCTGTAATAACTGCTATTCTAGTTAATAAAACCTAAGTAAATTATATATAGCATATAAAGGGAAAGCTGCAGGGACCAATTTACCTCTGTTGGTGAAAATTACATCTCCTATGCCAGTAGGCTGCCATCCCTTCGGAGCAGGGGGTGAAGAATTCATTGTCAGGGAATGGAAAACACCAACTGTTTTCATCTATTGCCTCAGTGACGATTTACAGGGTGGCAGCAAAATATGAGAGTTGGGACATTCACCCCACCCCAGGTCCACTTGTTTTTCAATGCACCATTTGTTTTGTCTGTTTGTATTTTTCTTCTATACTCTTTTTAGTGTATGTATGGCCTGCCTCAAATGCTTCAGGCATCCACACCTTCATCATTGCTTTACAAACAAGTACCTGACCTCATCTTACTTACTTGTTATCTCTGTCATTTGTCTTCAACCTGTTCCTGGTGTGCAGTAACATTAAAAGAACAAAAAAGAGAGAATTTGTGTCTATTAAGGTCTTTATACAAACATCCCTGTCTGTCCAAGGAATGGGTTAATCCACTGTTTCTTCAGAGAGCAGTCCGTAGTCTTTACCACCCACAGATGCAGAGTCTGTGTAATCTGAAATCCCACTGCATTTGTGACATTTAATTTGCCGTTTATACTAGATCATGCAGAAAGGGTCTGTGTAACCCACATTTGAGCTGAGACCCTGAGTTTGTGAATTTATTCTAGCATCTGAAGTATCCTTTAAGAGAAGTATTCTTTAAGATGTGTGAAAAATGAAATATGAAATAGAAAGGCAGAAGATCGTGCAGCTAAAATAATATAATTTCCTTTGTTAACCTGCAGTAAATTTAAATTAAGAATCTAAGATTAGTAAAATACATAAAATTAGGCCAGAGAGTGAAAATGAAGTGGGCAATCCCAGTTCAAGACTGAGCAGAACTTCCCAGAGTTATGAAAGATGACTCCTTTTTTTTCCTGGAAATCCTTGTTATAGATAGCACTGAGCCATTACGCACAAAATGCAGAATTACCTTACCCTGTATACTCGTGGGTAATGGAGGGACTAGAGATCAAAAGTCGCTTTCTCTGCAGGTGAAAACTGACAGATTCCTCCTGGCTTCAGAGCATTTTTGCCAGTTTACATTTCCTGACAGTCCAGCCACTACAATTTCCTATCAGTGAGAGTTAAACAGAACCCAGGCAAAGTAAAGGATGTCTTTTAAGTTGCTGCTAAGTTACAAGGGAAAAAAGAAAATATTATAGCACAGAAGTGAGAAGCTTAAATAAGGGGGTGATGGGAGTTGGATGTATATGTGTGATGAGCTTTAGCATTGCAGACTATGTCTGTGCTATGGGACCTGGGATCTTGGCTTCTAGGGCGAAGCTATCAGCGTAGGAGCCTCCTGACTGCATCCTGGGGCAAACCTTGAGTGTGTGCTTTTTCTTACAGGCATGTTGGGACAAGAAGAAAAGCAGGCCCTGGGAGGTCCAGCAGGCAGTTGGATTTGGCCAGCTGGGAATGCAATAGCAGGTACAGCCTGGCAGATTTGGCATAAGCTCCTCACCAAAACACCACTGTGTTGTATGAGGGGTTTTTAATAGAATCCGTGGTCTGGAGTCAAGCATCTCTGTATCCCTTTGGTTACACACCAGGAACTGGGCACCTCAGACTGGCACCAAACATGTGACAAAAGCTTTGACCTGGGAAATAAGTACTGAGGGGTTAGAGGAGACACTGCAAGGCTTAAGTTTTATAGCTCCTGGAGCTTTGCTTAAAATTCACAAATGTGAACTATTTACTGGAGGTAGGAAGGAAACTCACACAAAGGAGGAATGCAAGGAATTGGAGGAAAAGAAGTGGGAGATTTGCTCTCTTGTTCTCTGTAGGAGTTTCAATGCACATGTCTGACCTTGCCAGAGGCTACACCAAGGACTCCTTTACAGGGCATTTCAGAGAGGTGGGCAAAGTGCAGCTGAATCTAGGTCTCCTTGATTCAGCTACTTAAGGATTAAATGAGACAGCAAGTGGGTGGTGATACTGAGCATGGTGATTAGGGTACTGAACACTCTCCCTGTGGGCAACCCTGCTGCAATATATACGTAAGCATCTGGTACAAACTGCAGTATTCTGGCAGCCTTTCTGTGGCTGTGGAAAAGTCAATTAACAGTTTTGAAGTTATAAATTGGGATTAGATACCTAAATGGAAGGTAGATGCCCAGGCTATTTTTTTTGGATCTAGTGTTTGGATACAACCTTTGATGTAAGCCGGAGGTACCCCTCTAAAAACATGTTAAGAAATATGAGCACTTACACCTTTTATTTATGAAATGTAAGAGAAAAGTGAATTTAAAATAGGAAAAGGTACATTAAAAGGAGAAAAACATGAGAAGCAAAGCAAAGCGATACTCTCACTGTAAGTCAAGTTTCATCCAATCTTGTACTGTACATCACAAAGGACAGTTAAGGTCTTTGGCCCAATATTTTGCCTTGAGGGAATACCAGAAAGCTATTTGCACTGGCATAAGGGAATCAAAAATCTTAATACAAATAGTTCACACAGTCACTCCAAAGTATAAGTTTATTTCCATCTTACATGGGTTTTGATAAATTCTGAGCTTGGAGTTCAGATGCCCACTAAGCAAAACAAATTGCTTCCTAGGTCTGGAAAACGTATTACAGCAGTTACTGTAAAACAGTTCATATCATATGCATTCTCAACAGTGCTCTGACTATTTGAGACTGAATTCTTTGTGTAACAGTTGCAGTACTGTTCAGCTCCAGGAGCAGAAATGTAAATCTAGTGCTAGCCTTTGAATTTTAGCTCCTTTGCCAAAAGTGCCACGTACTGTACTTTCAGCTTCACAAAAAAATAGTCAAGGGGAGAAAACATATACTGAAACATGAATAAATATAGAAAATTACTGGTATAAACCCATTCCTTTTAGATTAAAATTGAAGTGTGTATTTCCTTGATTCACATTATATTTGTACTACAGTAACTTCTACTGCTCTTGTTACTTTATAAATCTGTGATAAGAGACAGAGTGCTACAGAGAGCTTACAAACCGAACTTTATCATTGACACTAGACGTCTGCCCAAGCATAGCCACATGAAAAAGAATGGAGTTCCCTCTTGAAGATGGATCTGCAGGATAAAGTTTAAATCAAGACCATGCTTAACAAGTGAATAACTAGTAAGCATAGAAAGAAGACAAGGGTGTCAGAGAAGGGAACATAGAGTCATACAAACAACAGCTACCTAGTTATAGTTAAAATTTTCAAGTCTCATAAATGTAAATAAGGAACAATACTCTTAGAAATGAGTTATAGTATGCATGAAATTTTTACAGCATCTGAGCACTTACCTCTCCATCTGGCAGGGTTTGACTTAGCAAGTTTCTCCCTTCCCTTGTCTTCTAGGAGTTTTGCATTTGGCCCTAGGTTTCTTGTATGGTATTGTGTTTGGTTTAGTCTCATGCCGGATTACATTGTATCAAACAACAAAACGAAATAATGGAAATGTGTCAGTATACGACAGGAGTTTGGTGTGTTCCATCTCACGTCTTTGACTAATGTATGTGAAGAGATGAGTCAAGGGTGGAAATAGGGAGGAAAAGAAGGATGAGGAAATATTTTCCTAATTCAAGTAACTTCTGTGTAACAGTTGAAAAATATATTAATTCAATTTAAAGCTAATTTAAATATTGCAGAACATCTGAAAATTTAGTCATTTTATTATACAGCCATTTTATAGATCTTCATAAATAAAGTGCAAGCCAGCTCAGCTGTCTCAGAAGCCCTCCAGTATAAATTTTCGTCTTGAAAGCCCATCATTTGTTTGTAAATATTTAGTTTTGTCTTAGCCAGTTTTGATCCTTGACAGTACTTTACAGCTTGATTTCCTTAATAGTATCTTTTGAGAAAATTTATCAAAAGCTTTTAGAACACCCTGCTAAAATATATTAATTGTTTCTTCTTCATCCTCCACGCTGTTGTCACACTTGCAAATTCTAAAAGAACAGTGAAGCACAAGCCTTTCTTCTTCCACATGGAAGCCACTGTAATTTTATGCTTAATTTTAACTCCTCAAAGCATTTCTGAAGTGTATGTTTTGTTGTCATTTCACACAGTTTTCACTCTGGAACTGAAGCTAGGTTATGGGAATATCAAATGCCAAACATAACTGTTGTAGCTATATTAAAGCTGGACAAAACATTTGCTGAATTCCAGACTTTGTATAGAGCAGTTGACTCTGAGATGTTATATATTCTTGCCAGCAGCTCATCTATTTCATTCTTAAATTTCTTCAGAACTCTTAATTTA
Organism: Gavia stellata; assembly: GCF_030936135.1. Taxonomy (NCBI): domain Eukaryota; kingdom Metazoa; phylum Chordata; class Aves; order Gaviiformes; family Gaviidae; genus Gavia; species Gavia stellata. The sequence goes on from NC_082597.1 coordinate 41,835,838, forward strand.
AGATGTTCCAGTCCTAGTTACTAGTCAGCATTTAATTTTCCAATTTGTTCCAGCACCTCCTCTTTGGATAGTCAATTTCAGACAGTTCTTTTTATTTTGTGAAAATACATGACTGCCATTGCCACACACTTGTATGTGCAGTGACAAAAAACCTAAAGAACTAAAAGGGTGGCAGTGAGGACAGGGTTTTTTCTCCTCCTGCTTCATTGGGTAGCTGGTTTGATTTTATTTTGCACAGTGAATGCTATTTTTAGGTCTCTGCTTAGAAAACTTCAACTTTCTAAATCCTTTTTTTCAAGAATAAATTAGCTTTTTTTTTGCCTCATTTCAAATAATTTTGTACTTATGGGCAACCAAAAAATTTTTTAGGGAATTAATTTATGAACAACAGCAGCTGGTACGAGAAGCAACTTCCACCCATTTATTCATCCAGTAAACATAGTTTGGCATAAATAACGGAGATAAATACTTTTAGAGAGGACTGTTAACACCTTCAAGAAGTGTCCCCACACTGCTCCAGTTAGTTATGTACACTTAACACTTTTCTTTGAGGGTCTTCATTTATCCTTTATTTAATACAGTTAAAATATTACAAAGTTATACCAGGCCCAAATGACAAGATATGTAGAAGTATCAATTCTTGGAAACAGATTGTAGCTCTTAATCGGTGTTTATACTAATGCTAGCTATGTCCATGATTTGTTAAGGGTTTTCTATTTGAATGTATTTTCATTATCATAATTTGATGCACAAGAGTTAGAGCCCAGATAATTACAAGTGAAGAGCAGGGTATGAATTATAAAAAGTCACATTTGCTCTGACAAGCAAATATTAGCTAAAAATAAAGCAGAGATTTTCTTTTGATATTTAATTCTGTTACAAAAGGAAAAGGAAAAGAAAAAGAAAAACTAATGAACCAGGTCACCCTCACTATTTTTACTTACGGCTCTTTGAACGCATAGATTTTATATCTAAGGTCAGAAAACACTCCACTCTAGATCTGCTCTATATTAAACCAGCATCCTGGTCTGGATTGTCATGTTATGAATGAATCATTTCAAGAAGATAGTTTAGAATAAAAAGGAAATTAAAAAGGAAGAAAGTGTTACCTTCTTTACCCCTTTAGGGATACTATTGAATATATTATTTTCCTTCTCTGTCTCAGATGGTCAGTTTCTGCATTGACAGGGATCAAAGACACCATATACAAAAGGAGGAGAGATCAGTGGGGTATTTAGCCTAGCAAACTCCATTTGTCATAATTCTCAGACTATAGTTTTCATCAAAGAAGTTGCAGAAATCAATCTGCAATGCTCCTTTGATGGTCCTAAAAAGACTCCTTTCAAACCCTCTGTGGTTTGAAGCACGACTATAACAGTGGGACAACGGTGTCCCTTGTTAATGAAATCCTCCAAACATTGAGCAGCATCCAACAGTGCATACTGAATGTCTATAGCAAACTATCCTACTAATCACATAATGTTATTATTAGCCCAACTGTACTCCTATGAGTAAATGAAAACCACCTTTATTTCTTCCTTTTTCTCTGAGTGGGTTCCAGCGACCTGAAAGACTTCCTAATGCAAGGTCATGTTATCACTGCTTTTATGCAGTGTGTGTATTAGATGTCTAGAGAATATTAAGGGACTTTTTCGATTGCAGTCTCATCAGTTTCCTTATCTTTCCACCCCCTGAACTCACTAAATCTTTCTTTGAAATAACCTGCTTGCAATGTAGACAGGGCGGAAGTACAGACACAAAAAAAGAGAAGTATAAAGAGAAATATATGGAGGATTAACTGCAATATCTTTTTTGCCCTAATAAGGAAACAAATATTCATTCATTGTCAAGAAAAGTTGCAATCACATTCTTTTTGCACGTAAAGATGCTTCTGGGATCTCTGTTGAAGGTAATAATTGGATGTATGTTTCCCCATTTTAATCTGGTCAAAAGGTAAAAGGTAACCTGCGGTTTGTCTGTCTTGTAAAGCAGAAACCTTACATTAATATCTTTGCTTGGAATACTGCAATGTAAGAGTTAAATTGTCACTTTGGGATAGACCTTAACCCTGTAAACAATACAGAACAAATAACATTGTTGCTTTTCTTGTGTCACTTCTCATTTTGGGAGCAATTGAAAATAAATACTTAAAACTCTAAAAAGCGCTAATAATTTGGGGTTTTTTTTGTAGTACTAATTACACAGCTAGAGTCTTGTTGTCTAAGGAAATTGTCAGAGGATGTCTACATCAGCAGGTAGGGCACAGTGGTGCTACAGAATCTGCATGGTAAAACAGTTATTGGCCGAGGACCTGATATTCACAAGGAATTAGTTACAGTCATTAACTTCAGCCTAGCTTTAGTCTAATCCCATGGCCTGAGTGCCCATCAGTAGCTGGACTATATTCCATGTACCATGGTAGAGCATCTTTCTGGCTTAGTTTTGGTCAAAAGGAGTCTATTCTGTGTGCTCTGCACCTGTCCATGATCTGAGCCCAAGGGTTGGAGGTGGCGCTGACTGATCCACTCCAGTGAGCCGGCTTGATCCGAAGTAGAAAGCTAATGCAGAACATCTAGCGACAGCTCTGTAACACTCAGTATGTACAATGGGAATCAACACCTTAAACAGGAGAAATTAATAATTTTTTTCCAGTTTCTCCAGAGTTTGTGTGAAAAAGGGATTTGTGCTAAAAAAAAAGTGGGTTGTCCATTGGCACTGCCTAGTGAAGGGTCTTCAAAGATCATGCCCCGTATGCACTGAGGTGGGAAAAGTTACGGATATTTCAGGATTAGTCAATGGGAAGGGAAGTTGAGGTAAGAGCCACAGTCCTCAACATTCCCCATTGAGAAACAGAAGAGACCTATTGCTCTGGGAGTCTGCAGCTTTGAACAAAAATCTCACTACAGTTTCATATGCCTTTCAGATGTTTACTCTTCAGAGAAAATGTTCTTTTTTTGTTATTCTGTGGTATTGTAGAAAATGCAGTGTCAGCAAAAAATGCAGTATTTTTTTCTCAGAGAAATTCCCACGATTTTCGTGTCCCAGTTTACTATCTCAGAGCCACTTAGCTAGAAAATTAAACTGAAAAAGGATTAGAAAAGATTAGTCAGATGTATATAGAGAATTGATATCAATACTGAGCTTTTCTTTTTGTTGTGTGCCATGACTAGGTGATGAAAAACAAAACTTTTTCATACTGTTGTCCCTGCATGCTGAGGAAAACTGCAATCAATATTTTCCTGTCTGTTATTATGAGAAAACAAATCATTCAAAGAATGTAATTAGCCTGTAATTATCAGGTGATAATGAATACCACATCCAATACCTTGCCTCCTTTGAAAGTTACAGTTATGCTGAGAGAGAAAATGAGACAAGAAACAGCTTTCAGTGCTCTGCTGTCAAAATAGGTGACTGAGATTCTATGTAGTTTATGAAGTAGTTGTTGACAGCTAAATATCATCTCTGAGCAATGTCAAATTATCAGTTCATCAAATTGTCTCCATAAGCAGGGGAATGAAGATTATTAGTGTTTAATTAATTACAAATCTAATAATCAGAGGAGATGAAGAGAACAGTTAGAGTGTTTAATAAGGAATGAAAATACAGATTCAGGTGATTCCTGGAAATGAGAAAATTGAAGGAAAGCTCTATCCTTTTGAAATCAGTCAGTCTTTTGCATATACAGCATGTATTTACATGGTGTAAATTATGGCCAGGGGAAGTAACTGAGGCCAGGAATTAACAGGATTTCCATGCAATTTGACAGGTTTGTCAATATGAAGAATATCCTTGTTAATGCTAACTAAAATTACGCAGAAGTGTTATTAAACCTCATGCTTGAAGCCTGAAGCCCACCTTTAATTATTTTTGATCAGGAGGAGACTTGTGCGGCAGCAAATTAACCTTAAATTTGCCTACTTGGAGGTCTTTGAATTTTTCTTTGCAACATCTTCTTGCAGGGCCCCTTTAGAGCCTGGGTAAGAGGGATCTGAATTGTGATCCAGAGGGTGATTCTGATGTTCCTGTTTCTTTCTACTGATTCCTCTTCATGGGTTTAGGATGAAGCCCTTGAGAAACCATGTATGTGAGGATGGGTTTTTAAAATTAGTATTAGATAAAATATGCCCTGGTGCTCTCATAAAGACAGAGCACCTTAATTAGCTGGTACATTAATGGTATGCTTCCCATTTTAGCAGGTGTTGCCTGAGGTCTAAGCTTTTCACCAAAGTACCTAATAAGGAGGTAGCAAGTACTGTGGTCTTATTACACCTGCTACTATAAGCATTAGAATTAACATCATTAATGATATGATTACTGTTGCTACACCGCAGCCAATAAAAACTGAAACTGAAGTGGTTTTATAAGGTAGCAAAGGATCTTCCTCCCAGCACCTTGTTTCCTATGTTCATTGTGTTCTAAAAAAACCAAAGTCTCTTTCTAGCTAATATTTTCTGTGCTTAGCCTTATGCTCTTGAATGCAGAGACATTTAGGCAAAAGCTGTTAAGCTGACTTGGGAGAAAGCAAATGTGTGTGTTTGGGAGAACACACAATGTAAGTTCACTGTTAAATTGGCTGTTCCTCACAATCTGAAGTTTTTCAAGCTCTCTGTGGGGAGGGTAACAACTCTGATTTCAATTTTGATATCAAATTCTTATGCAGTCTTCTTTTCTTACTGAATTTTACATGAAATCTTTCTGATTTGTATTATTTCTTAACTTATTTGAAAACAAGACAATAAAATGCACACATTAGAATAATTTAAAATGTAATTTCTACATGCACAATAGCATCCATTCCTGATACTTTGAGTGTATGTCACAATGCTGTTTGTGGCAACTATTTACATAGCAATGTGGAAAATGTTTGAATAGGGGTGACTTCCTCCAGAGGCAGTAAGTAGAGAAGCACTTTCCTTTTCGCTGTACTGTGTGTTCCACTCTGTCGAGTTATTATCCCATTGTTGCAAAAAGCAGTTGCAGCTGGAGAGACCTTTTGGACTCGCTGCACTCCCAAAGGAGGAGCAGAAGTAATTAGGCTCTCTCTGCTCCCTGTGAAACCACAGGCAATCTTCAGTGGCTGATGTAGTGTGACTCGACTTCATCCCCAGTGTACAGCAGGACCTAATAGGTCCAAATGAACTATAAATGATAGTGGTAGACAACAATTGGTACTCCCTTTATCAGTGTAATTACTGCTATGTGTGAAAATCTAAATTAGGAACCAGACCCTGAATGGCAGCTCAGCTGTGCTAGAATCAGCACAGAAGTAAAAAGTGACTTCAAGCAGTTTGTGTTTTTTCCAGATTCAGGGGCTATCCGTATCCTTGTTAAGCATCAGAATCTGAGTTGTGTTCAATGCAATTTAGAAACACAGCTTGATTTTTTGACAGTGAGTCATTTCAGCAAGCTTTCCCACTATAATCTATGGACTAAATGCTATCTCTGTGTATATAATGACTTTTTCTTGTGAATATTCCATTTTTAAAACTAAGCCTAAGCTTGCCTATGGACAGTAACAAGTATAACAGAATGAATTGTCATTAACTGCTCACTGTGAATATGTCTTCTATCTTAGTGGTGTTAGACATATTTTCTCATAAGGCGTTATGTGTCTGATTCACCCACAGATATAATGCAATCTCTGCAAATCACTTGTGGATGCAGCCGGGAAATATATCTGATTAAAGCATTCACACTATAACAAAGCTGTTAGGAAGACAAATTGGAAATTTACCCGGATCCCTTTGTGATGCTCATAATATCATGCACCCCATCTTAAGACTAAGCTAACAGAAGGCACCAAACCTTACGCTTGCAGTATGTACAAAGGGCTGATAGCTCTAAAATACTTATAAATGCTTGAAAGAACAAGAAGTCAGAAATTAGTGTCAGGATGTCACATTGTTTTCTGTCTGTTATACTTGGAAGGAGAAAAATAGAAATTCTTTTTCAAGGTTGGGGTTCTCAGGATGAGATCCTTTGCTACAAAGGGGCAGGTAAACTATTCTCCTAGAATGAGTTAATGTATGTGTTGTTGCATCATTTAGCAGCCCTGTTCATCCCCAGAAAATATGTTTGTCTTATCTTCTGTTTAGTTGCTTTTTCCACCATCTTCTGACCTATATCTCCAGCTAAACACTGCACAAACTGCGGCTTCATCAAACTGTGGCCACTGATTGCTGCTTGCTATATTGTCTGCCACTGCTGAGGTGTGTTTGTTTCTGCTATCCTTGCAGTTCCTCTGAAGGTGTTACATCCTTAGCGTCTCCTCCATCAGATTAAACAAGCTCAGTTCCCTCAATCTCTCTTTGCAGGTTGTTCTGAGTCCTGAACGATCAGGGTGTATGTAGGAAGAGGTGAACTGTGCTCTATACTCCACTGACTATATTGACTAGCTGACCTCGTCTGATTGCAAAGGAAGTGACTACCTCAGATGCAGACACCTCTGAGTCAGATAATCCCACCCAGCAGTCATTTCCAATACAATCTTTATGGGTGCCCGCTACAGATCACTTTTCATAAGGGAAACTTGTACCACAGCAAATACTATATGTACTGTACATCAGTGAATATTAGGGGGCAGGAAAAGTATCCAAAGCATTAAGCACTTCTCAGTGCCCGGTTACACTTCAATTCAGATAATGACAAACTTGTCCAAAGGAGTGTGTAGCAGAGCTTCCACCAAGAGACGCTTGACTGTATTTGAAAGTGTTCATCAACCAAGTCATAAATATCTAAGTTTTTTTGATTTCTGCAATGTGAATGAGCCTGCAAGAGGGACGCATTTGTCCCATTTTTCTCATCATTGTTATTAGAATATTATTGATTCTGATCAGCCTTATCTTCACATTCTTCTGAGACATAAAAAGTTTCCTATTACTTACCCATGGGAAAATGTCAGGACATTTTAAGAATCTGAGATCAGATTTTAAACTGCAAGTACAGGAAGGATAGGTTTTCAAGAAGGAACAGGAACTCTTGACCTCAGAAAAGCTCTCCAGAGGAAGAAAACGTTTTCTTGGCATTCACATAAAAATGAGAATAAATACCCACTCCCTGACCAGTGTTTTTCACTTTCAAAGGCTGAAAGATGTCTCCCGAATTTGCATTCTTAATTTTCTGCCCAGGCAATCATTTGTCAGAGGAAGTCACAGGACTTTTAAAGTATCTGAACTTACCGGTTTGGGTATAAGGTGATGTTTGTATCCCAGCTGAAAAGAAATTGGATTACTTTCATGAACAAAAATCATAGGCATTCATTTTTGAGAACATACTGAATGTGTTGACCTTTCATGTTCAAGACAGAACATGAATGTTCAAGATAGAACATTTTAATATTCAAGATGGAACATGAATGTACAACTGCTGTCAAATTTGCTTATACAGTTGCTGTATAACCATGCTGTTACTTTATAAACCACTATATAGTACCAATTCCTTTTCTGTTATTTAAAACCTGTCTTTAACCACTGCCGGTACATGAATAAGAAGGACAGATGTAGCATAAACAGGTATTTTATGATAACTTTTTTATCCCTTCAGATAAAATGCTCCATTTTGTAATCCTTTTCCAGTGTTCCTACAAGCCTTCAAATTTTAACTGTGTAACAAAAATACCAGAAAAGGCTGGTTGCTAACTAGAAAGCAGTGGAAATGCTGTGTAGCACTCAAAACACAACTGTTCACATAGATTATTGTACTGCAAAATGTCTTTGTATTGTGTACAATTACCTCGTTGTATTATACTACCTTTTTTCCCTCAAAAAAATTTCATCTACAGTATTTTTCAACTGTTTTTTCTGTAAATATATTAGTTAAATAAAAAAGATAAACATTCTATGTATTCTATGTTATTTTTCATTTGGTAATTTTAGGAGAATTTGTTATGATTTTCTCTTAAATAAGGCATTTATTCTTGAAACTTTGTCCATACATATGCTGTTGTTAGCTCAATATCATAAGTGATGGAGTGGCAGCAGATTGTCCACACTCACCTAGCTCACATCCCATGAGACAATATTTCTTTAGTATTGTATTACTGGGATCCTATGCTGGAGTGGAAGGATGGAAGGAGTATCTCCTTTTGGAAGTGGAGCAGTAGCCAAGCCTGTACCTACTACACAATTTTAGAAGGAAATGCATGGCTGCCTGGTGACCCCTCGGCCTTGGGAAAGGGGGCAGCTGGGGTGCCCAGCACAACGTGCATAAAGAGGGGAGACTCCTCCTTACATGCAGACTAGACCTACAAGGTGAATGGACTTGAATTTATACCTGCTGACAGAGATATGACATTGGTCTGTACGTGGTTAAGATTCTGTCTTTTGTGGGATTTCTTGAAATGCAGCCTCAATTTTTGAAAAATGGCATGAAAAGAAAGTCATTGGTTTCCTTCAGGCCAAGTGAAAATTTAAAGGATCATATCTATATATGACAGAATCCCATATATAAGAGAGAATCAGCATAAAGAAATACAAGAGTGACATTTTTATGTCTCTGTTGTTCTTCTGATAAATATTAAAAGGAAAATTTTGAACAATAGAATTCTGCAAATATTTTTACTTTCAATTTATTCCTGAATTTCAAGACCGAAATAGCTTTCCAGTTCAGAAGCAATGAGAAGTTAAAATTCAGCAATAGTGAGAAGACCTAAAGATAGTGTGAGATAACTACTTTAAGATTGACTTTGAATGTGATGCCATGTCTAAGACAGAGGATGAGCTCTTTATTCCTTTTGTAGAACACTTTGAGAGCCAAAGATGAAAAAAAAAAAGGATATAAAACATGTTTAGCTGTAAAAGTAGGTGAATATCCAGCAGAGAGAGTCAGGCTCTTTTAAAGTAATATATACCTGATTTTTAAAACGTAGGATGAGATGAAGATGAAATTCCAAGAAGGTCTGAGAAACGTATCATACAATGAACACTTCAATAATCTCAGTCTGCTATTTCATTTATTCCAGAGAAGACTAATAGGTGACTTGATCACCACCCACAGGTATTTAGCTGGACAAAAATATTCTGAGAGTTACCTTCTATAAAGTAACAAAAAGCATTGTTTGAAGACTGAAGCTAGATGAATTCTGACTGAAAATATGGTAATTGATGTATTTACCTTTTAAAAAAGAAGGTAATTATCACATTAATATTTTCCTGAATTTATTCTGTTTTTTATTTATTGAAAGTTCTTGTATAGAGGTTTCTATTAGCTTTTCTGTTAAGTAGACAGCACTTAAGAATCAGGTGTAAAGTTCACGTCGTGTTCTTTTCTATGCTGTGCAAGTAAATGGTCAAGATAATTTACAAATAGAGTTAAATATCTTGCTGATATTTCACTTGAAAGAATGAAAACCTGAGATTTATTTGGCTATAAATGCTCATAGGAACCAAGAGACTTGGGGCCTTTTACTTTGTGCTACAAGCATATTTACTATATTTTATCACCTGAAGTAGCCATCAAATCATGAAACTATTTTTGGGAAAGCAGCTGATTTGACAAAGCTCTCACTGAGATGGTTTCTCAAATCAGGATGGGAATCCTGATCAAGAAGACTCAAGTGAATAGACTTTCCTCAGATTTGTTCAGTTTGATGTCAACAATACAACAGGTTTCTCAACTCCCAGATATATGTCCCTATTCTTTTACACTGGGTTCCCTTATTTAGCTTGCAAAATAAATACTTGGTTTTGCACAAATAACTATATTTAAATTGGACGGATACAATGAGATAGTGTTTCTGGCTTAACATTTAGGAAATCTCTGCAACAGAGCAGAAAGGCTGACTGCAGTCTGAGTGTCTACCTTTTGTTTTTTAATGGGAATAAAAAATATCTCCATTTCATTCAAAGGCAGAGCAGAAAAAAAAATACCAAAGAAACAAGAAAATAATTTTCAACCAAGTTCCAGTACCCACTTACAAAATACATGTACTGTGGACCTCACAAACAGGGAGGAGCCCTCATGATTTGTGATTCAAATCAAACTTTGTGGTACTCCTCCTAATAGAATTTAGAAGGTTTTATTACCATGCATTCCCTGATATGACTATACCTTTTCACTATTGCAAGCTGCAAAAAAACTCCTAGCCATTTTATTATTTTACTTATAGTGTTGCCAGAATCCAAGCTTGTGGCTGGAAACGTTTAAAATTTAAAGAGATGGCAATAGCTTTTATGGGGATGAGAAACCACCACATAATGTAAGTTCAAAATCCTACACTTGGATGAAGGCTCATTTGACCAGAGGTATGATTCTTGGGGGAGCCTTGCAAAAGGTGCAGAGCCCAGAAAAATGTCAGATGGGGACAATACAATTCCAGTTCACAAGAATTTTAGGCATCTCTCTTAATTTGCGAAGTCCAATGGCTGGTCTTCTTACATTCCCTATGACATTGCTAGACAAACAAATAGATAAGGATGCTGTTGCTGCTCTACAACAACCTTTAGGAGGAGGTTCATTCTCCTGAGTAATTTAGGTGCCTAAAGTTGGGATATGCGAATTCCTGTTTTGTCATCTTCCAGTGCTGGTGGAACAGCCCCAGAAATGTCAGGTGTCCTGACATTTGAGTGATGTCTGGATTGTTGAATCTTGGAATATTAACGCTTGTCATGATGTCCACAAAAGAAATGGCTAAACAGAAACTTTTCTGTTGTTAGAAAAGTTGACACAGGACTGTTACTTAACACAGGAAATGGAGAGCTATTCTCCTAGCAGTATAGGGCTATGTTACTAAGCAAATCACTGGGAGCTGAATATTGATTCTATTTTCTTTCTGTCTTGATTTGTTTTTAAACTGTCTTGTATGTTGGACAGTCACTAAGACAATATTTGCCTCCAGGAGTACATGTGTAAGCAGCACAACAAAATACTGGCGTGTTCTGGACCTCTAAAATTCTCCATCAGAAATACCATTAATGATGTTACAATTCTTGCTGAAGTGAATATGTACCTCTGCTTTCATAGCTTATTTTATCCATGATTCTTGCATAAAATATTCTCCATGATAGCAAAGACTCATTTCTCTTTCAAAATGTCTCCTGTTCTATATTTCTATTATAGCTGTGTCCAGATCATCCATCCTTAACAATTTAAAAAGCCAAGAGAAGTGCACAGCTACAAACAAATCTAGTGAAAACTCATTTGCAAGGGAATGAGCTGTGTTCTGATACAGTTGCAGTGAAATAGCTGTTCAGATAGTAGATCTGGCTGCAATAATATTTTTCATAAAATCCAGTTACAAGATGAACATACATGTTGTCTGTTTGGACTATCTGAAACTTTGATCATGTATCATCATTAAATTAAATATTCACACAAAGACAACAAAGGAAATAAAGCAGCGGCACGTTATAAAAGCTCCTTGCTTTGATGTTTTGAAATTTCTTTTACTGCTTAGTTTAAATGCCCTAAAATTGCTTATATCTTTTTATAAGCATTTTGATTTTGAGACTTATTTTAATATGAAAACACTTTGCAAAATCCTTCGATATAGCAAAGTATAGATAAACTCATTTCTTTGAAAGTATTGAGAATTTCTTCTGCATGTTTTTTTCACTGTGAGACAAAGCATCTCTAAATTTCTTTATGTAAATGTGTGAGAATTTACCCTTACCACTGATTGCAGAAAATGATGTCTTTTAATTAATAGAACTCAGTAAATTCTGCTAAGGAACACATCAGTGATGAAACGAGACTTTCATCCTTTCAAGCTGTAATGGTGTGTAAAATTATTCATTTAATCTCTTAGTATTTATTTTTCTTTTCTTTAGCTTAATAAAAATTGAGAAGAAATGCTGGTATTCTTTTAAAAAGGGTAGAACTAAATATTTTCATATGGTGTAACAAGGTACAAATTGTTATTGCTCAGTCTGATAGATGAAAACCTGTCATCAGTAATTCTTTTACAAGAAAATAAGCACAATATGGAATGATTCTGTATATCGCATGTGAAACGCCTATCATTCAACATCTGCATGGGAAATAGGTCTTTTGTTTTATGCACAATATCATTTTAAGGAACTTGCTCAACACAAGGTGCAAAATTCCTATAGCTTCTAATAGAAATTTTGCCTATTTAAGAACTTAAGATTGCCTGTTGAAGAAATTACAGTTTACTGAAAGGCTCTTTTGAGAGCAATTCCTGTTAAGGCACACAGCACAATGCACGTCCCAGGAAATAAAAGAATTCAGAAATGTGCAAGTATGAAAGTCCAAAGGAACTGAAATAATTGTTTCTTCTGTCTGACTTCAGTTACATGTCAATTATCTTTACCTTCCCCCTTGTAAATCACCCATGCCCTTAAATTCAACAGTGGAAAAAGTAGGTTGGTAGTTAACGCAAGATCAGAAAGAATCCCCTTCCTGTAGAGAGTTTATGAAGTGTAGCAATGGTTAACTTCTGTGGTCCGAACAGGCGAAGTGAGGCTGCCAGTGTGGAGAACATATTTATAACTCTTCTACAAGATACCACACTGGGCCTGTAAAGCCAAATCTACCCCGATGTAATAAAACATTTCTTATTATAGTTTAATTCTTCAAAGCAGAAGATTGGAAAGGACTTCCAAGACAAAGAGTTAATTGACATCAAATCCACGAGAGTCTGCAGAAAGTCCACTGTATGCCTCTTCTTAGTTTCCTAGATAAGCTTTTGCAAGATAACATCAAAAATGGCACAGTGGCTTGAAAAGTAGCTGTAGTCTACCTGGCAGTAGGAGCAAATCTCTTAGAAGCAGAAATCCTCACATTCTTACCCACAGCTGAAATACTTACGCCAACTGTGACTGTAATTTAATTGTGAAGCAAACTGTATCCATAACAAAAGAGAACAATTATAGGTAATCTGGCCCTGTAGGCAAACAGAAATCAAGTGTAATGATGTTGTAGGCCAATTACTTGTTCTGATTTCTCTAGCTGGTCATTTCCTTCAGAATGGACTAACACAAAACTTGTGGAAGATGGATTTTTGTAGTAGCTTTATGGGGAAGAGCATTTCAGCAAAACCTGAAGGTGTCCATTCCCTTTAAAAAAGCTATTATCCTAAGAATCTTCTATTGATACAGTTTCTCCAGCTCTTTCCTTGGTTTCAGTCTTTCTGAGAGCCACGATAAAATATCTCTTATAGAAGCTGGATTCTTAGTATCCCTCTGGCATTTTGGCTTTTTGGTTTCAGCCTAGAAATGACATGAAGATGGTTTTATAAGCAATGAATAAAACCATGGGTGGGATGAAATTCCAGACTAAGATATCCAAATTTAGATGTGTAGATGTAGACTAGGTGCCCAGTCTTTCCTTATAGTCATTGAAGACTTGGGTCTTGATTCAGTTGGTGACATATAGGCATCTAATGCCATTTGAGAAGCCCTGAGATATCTGAGATGTCTGTATGTGGCTGACAGATATGACATAGGAACCATAGTACGCCCATTCCCTTGTGACTTGCAGCTGAAGGCCAGGTGATATAGCCTAGGGAAACATAAGATGCACTAGGGCTTGCTTGTGGAAATCTGAGTGGAGCCAATACCAGTTGATACAATCAAAAGACTGTAAAGCTGTTCTTCAAACCTTTTTGTAGACCTACATTTGACTAAATTGAGCACATTTGAGCAGATTCCATCCACAGACCCTTTTGAATGGATGAATACAAATTATACAATTCACAAATGCTGCCTGATTTTCCTACAAAAAGCTGCACCAAATTCTGTGAGTTTAAAAGCTGACAGATAGAGTACGATTCAATTTGCCCTTATTTTAGGTGTCCATGCATTAACTTAAGAGTGTAAGCTCCATTATAGTTAATAAAGAGCTAGGGCTTCGGTGTAGAAATCGTTTGCCTCAGCATGAGACTCTGGTGCCATATGGGACCAGCTAAGGTATCTGAGATGTCCAAAGGGCCTGGCAAGTGAAACACATATCCTTCAAGAAACCTGTGTCCTTTTAGAATGGCAGGTGGAGGCTGTGTGGAATGTCCTAAGCAATCTAGCACAACACTAAGTGCCTATTTGTGGGCAACTGAATCATCTTTAGAGTTGATACAGTAAGAGATTCAGTTTGCTCCGAGATGGATTATTTTTAGATAGACACATACTTTTGGTACAATGTAGATTTACAGCTGTTAGTTGTCTGATTTTCGTGTAAAAAGCATGATTGTGCATTGCAATGCCAGTCTTGAACATCATCCCCCTTTGAATTCTTGGTTTTTGATTTTGACTTTTTTTGGTAACATTACAATTCAAACAGAATGAACAAGAAATCATGAAGGTTAAAGCTGTTCACAAGCTCTGCATGTGCTCTAAAAATAATAATCGATCCGACCTCAGCTTTTACATGCCACAGCTGTGCAATACTCACACCTTTGCGAGTGGTGTTCATTTTTGCTCTGGGTTGGTGATTAGCCATGTTTCATTATGCTCCTATTTATATTCTATCAACCACAGCTGGGGGTCCCACTTTGCTTCTAGGGGCAGACAGTGCCATTCTCTGCCCTAAGGTGTTGTAAGTCTAAATACACAGGACAGACAACAGAGGGCAGAGGAGGACCGCGTGCAAGATGACTCTTCTGCTCATGGCACAGCTGGGAAAGTCTGTTTCACTCTTCTGCTCATGGCACAGCTGGGAAAGTTTATTTCATCTGGGTTCCCCTTCAAGAGACAGGTTCCTGGCAAGACCAAATGCTCCTCACTCTGCTTGTGGTGCATTACAGAAGCAAGACCAGAAAATAGATAGTCAAATCCTCCAGTAATGTAGTTCTACTTGCTAGGAGCCTTGCAATTTCTTAGGGTTACACTGGATGGGTGATGTGCAATCCTAGTGGAAAAGCAAGTAAAAAAAATGCTAATCTTAATAGAAAAGTTCACATTGTACATTAAAAGAGATGACGTAAACTTCGATGCTTTCTTTGCTCCTAGAGGTCAAAGGATAATTTTGTTTATGCAGCAGTAACAGGAACTCTGCTCAGATGAGAGTAAATAATGCTGCCTACTCCAAAATAATAAAACTCAGATATATACCAAGTCACCCCGAAATATTTATGGAAAACATGCCATTAACTTTCTTGGAAGTAGGATAAATGAACATTTATTTTTAATTTTTATTATTTAAAATTTTATTATTTTATTATTATTTTTCCTGATACTGCTAAATAAATAAATGTAACTAAATGGAAAGAATAACAGCTAAGTAAAAATAGTTTCAATATGCAATCATCAATTCCTTCCTAAGTATTTGTATTAGCATATAGAACATATATAAGATAAAACAAACAAAAATTCTTGTTTCATACAGTCATCACTTTATACAGTGCCCCTTTCTGTCTGGTGTATGGTGTAGGACAAGTTGTCTTGTCTCCAAAAGATTAAATTTCTGGAACATTCGACTATTTTATGTACCTTAGTAATCCTGCTACATTTTAAGTTGTGTCAGCATTTCTGTGATAGTCTCTATTTCCAGAGGTTTACAACACAGGTGTAAAAATTTATTCCATGCTGAAAATATATTTTCTCATTTCATACAGATACACATGTTATGTACTTAAAGGTTACTATATGCTTTATGCTATATATAAAATATATATAAAATACAGTATAAATATAAAATAAGACACTTATTCTTAAGTGTAGATTTTTAAAAGTTCTATTAACATCGAACAATGCATACATATACAAAAATTTCTGATAAATATTTAAATCAGATATATAAACTGGATATTTAAAACAGATTCAAAAGCTCCAATTTTTAACAGAATTTTGGCCTGCAGTTTATGCATTGTAAACTAGATACTCAAACTAACCGAACTTGGACTAGTCTAAGAATAGCTGTGGGCAGATGTGGTGATGTGTGAAGATATGAAATCCTATTGCAAGGTGAAGGAGTGTAAAAAGTGCCACGTTCTATGTCGTTTACTCCCACTGCAAGTCCCAAGGGTGTACCTGGGAGTCGTATCAGGCCTCCAGGATTTGGCCAAGAATTTTTCATGCCAAAAAGAGAAAGAGATATTGGAACTACCATCTAGGGACTGTATTTTGTATTCTCTGCACACTCAGAATCCACATTATATCTCTGCTTTGAGTCTGCAAAGAATGCAAGATTCATGTCCTGAAAGCAGAAATTAAATTTGACTAGGAAGTGCTATATTCCAGCATCATAGTAAGCAGATGGAACTTGGCATATGGAAGTGATTTTTAGAAGAAAAGTCAGATGAAGTAAATATCAGGAAAGAACAGAGGAACTGATTTTATTCACTGACATAACTTGCAATTGTAAGTTAGCAGGAGGTTCCAAAGAGGTTCGAATAACTGAGAGGAGAATAAAGACCTGTAAGAATTGATCAGATTATCTATTTTAGTTCTTTACATACAGACACCATTACCACAAAAAGGGGGTGGGCGTGGAGGAAGAGCAACAGCAGATTTGACAATAAGATTCTTCTGTGTGTAACTTAAATACAGACTCAATTCAGCCAGACAATCATATTATCATATGTGCCGGTTCCTTCCGTAATAATTCAATATACTTCTCTTTGACACTGAATATTACAAGAACAGGGGAAAGGCAGTAATATGAAAGGGACATCAGTCCTTCAATAACAATAGTCAGGGGGAAATAAAAAAATAATATTAACTTTTATTTATTATCCCAAGGAAAAAAATGTCCTAAATCAAACAGTCGAAGTGAGACATCCTCTGAAGTTTTCCTTCTGTGATTCTTTGTCAGCTGCAGAGTCCGTCTTTATGCAAGTAAATTTCAACAGATTAATTATCAGGAAGTAAAGAATGGTACAAGCCCTCCAAGTGTTACTCTTCATATTCATTTGCAGTCGGTAGTAACCTGATACAGTTCTGTTATGGGGAATACAACCCCAAATACAGACTCTGTAATTTAAAATATAAAACTCCCAATAGAGAGTACTGTTGAGTTTGTTACTCATGTTCTTCAATCAAGAGATGCCTAGAAAAATCCTAAGACACAGCAGGATGAAAGACTGCTATGATGTTTATTCTGTGTGTGTTCTCGTAAAATTGTGTTTCCACATTTGCAATGACTGTGACCATTTAGTTAAGTAAAATACTACTCATCATTTTTTAACAAGAACATTTTGGGCTTTTAGAGTATTTAAGAATTTCAGTGCATCCAGGCCAGTATTTTGTTGGCCCTGGTTGGAAGAATCCAAAGAAAGCTGGATTGCAAATAGCAGTTTAGAATACTTGCAAAAAAGATAAATTTGGAAATCCTAACACTGAGGTGTTTTTATTCCAGCAAGCTACAAATATCAACACAGGGTGTTCTAGCACAAGACTTGGTAATGGAGAGACAGCCCACAAAATTGTCAATAATACTGTATTGAACAAGATTTTATTTTGTCCCAATGTCCCTGGAGAGTTGCAGGAGAATGCATTGCAGGAGGCTTGCATTGAAAGGACACCTTCTAAATAGAAAGAAGGAAAAGAACAACAGTTACATTTTATGCGTGATTTTATATGTAAACTCCCTGGGATAAGGACCTGCTTTCATATTGGTTTGTTTTGGCAAAATGCTAAATAAATACCAATCAAAATAGTGGGGTTTAGAAGGCTGTTTTATTTAAGTTTTCATTGTAGGTCACAGCTGCATCAGCATGGTGAACAAAACACAGCACCAAGTATTTTCCAGGAGGAAGGAAGGTGGAGAGAAGTAATTTCATACTGATATAGGAGAAAAAGTGGTTTTGCAACCTGTATTTGGACAATATGAACGAAATGTACTCATTTAGCTTTGAGCAAGAGGTAGTGCCAGTGTAATTTTGAATCTGTCACTTATATTCCGTTCTGATTGGCATTTTTTGAACTTCTGTCTTGTAAGCTTTCCTACTGACAGTTTGTCACAGGAAAAAGTGGAGAGCATAGACTCCCGCTATGTCTGAAAGTGTCTGATCTGGAAACTGAATAGGTTTGTGCACTATGGGAGAAAAAGATATGAATGGTCCAGGAATATTACCTCTGACTTTTTAATACATACCTTTTTAGAAACTATATATTTCTGCTGATGTGAAAATTCAGTGAATTACAAATTTAGTTTGCCAAGCTCTTTTTTTTCTTCTTGCAGTCCAGTTCTATAAAACAGGAGCAGCAGGACTTCAGTCAGATCCTTGGGTGTGAAAATTGACAGAGATCTGTTGAATTCAGTGGTGCTATGCTGATTTACCTCATCACCCTGGACAATTAATCATTTGACCTCTCTCCAGAAGTCATATATGCAGGCTTCAAGGTATTTTACAAGCTCTGTCAGCAGCTCTTAACCACCAGAGGTCCCATGGCAGGTCTTATAGCTGTTATGGCCCATAGATACAAATGCTATCAGCACAGATCTTAAAACCGAGTGGTTACGAGCTTCTTTGTTGAGTACTCAGGGTTCCCTGGTTAAAGTCTGTAGCTTTCTTAAGTAGCTCCAGAGATCAGAAGGAGTTAGTAGCAGTCAAATAATTCATAACAGTAATTTTGAGTTCAGCAATCAGCAAAGCTTTTCTAGAGTGGAGATTAAGACTAACAGGATCCATATGGCATAGAATTATTGTAATTATTTTTTAAAGATATTGGAGTATACAGCTTGAAAAGCTGGAATACGATGCTCCCTCTGAATTGCATGGGGAAAGATGTACAGTTTAAGCAATCAATGATTTATTGAAAGCAATGCCACAGGCTATGCCTTTGACAAATATTAGCTGTGAGGTTGTAGGGATGGTGAAACCTGCAAGCAGTGCCAAACAGGAAAGTTTCTCTATTCTATAATACTCAGTGGTGTAGTACCCACCCCTTATTTGTTTTGCATTCTGTACTGAGATAACCTCCAGATCTTTTGTGACAGTTTGTGAGAAATGTAAGAAATTCCAGCTGACCATAATGTATGTGGATGTCTGAGAAGATGTACCATAGGTATGGAAGTTGAAGTTGTGAAACCATTTCTGAAATCCTCTCAAAGAATAACTGCAGCAGTTCATCCTGCAACTCTGCAGTGTATCAAGACCAACCTTTCACTTGAGTGAAAGGACTTCAGGAGGACATTTAGTGCAATCCCCTGCTCAAAGAAAGGTCAGCTACAGCAGGTTGCTCAGGGCTGTGTCCAGTCAGGTTTTGAGTATCTCCAAGGGTGGAGATGCTACAGTCTTTTAGGGTAACCTGTACTCAGAATGAGAAAATTCTCTCTATTTTTAAATGGAATTTCCCGTATTTCAGCCTCTTGTCCTGTTAGTGGGCACCGCTGAGAAGAGTCTGGCTCAGCTCTGTTTACTCCCCCCCCATCAGGTATTTACACACATCAACAAGATCCCCCTGAGCCTTCTCCTCTTTAGGTTGAACAGTCCCAGCTCTCTCAGCCTTTCCTCATAGGACAGATAGTCCTGTCCCTTAAACATCTTAGTGGCCCTCTGTTGGACTCTCTCCATCTCTCTCTTGCAGCGAGGAGCCCAGAACTGGACACAGTACTTCAGGTGCGGCCTCACCAGTGCTGAATAAAGGGGAAAGATCACCTCCCTCAACTTGCTGGGAAGACTCTTCCCAAGGCAGCCCAGGAATCTGTTGGCCTTTTTTTGCCCC
Organism: Gavia stellata; assembly: GCF_030936135.1. Lineage (NCBI taxonomy): Eukaryota > Metazoa > Chordata > Aves > Gaviiformes > Gaviidae > Gavia > Gavia stellata. The sequence continues at coordinate 41,855,397 of NC_082597.1, forward strand.
AAGGGCATGTTGCTGACTCGTGGTCAACTTGTCCACCAGGACACCCAGTACTTTTCTGCAAAGCTGCTTTCCAGCTGGTCAGCCCCCAGCTGGTGCCTGGAGTTATTCCTTCCCAGTTGCGGGGCTTTGCATTTCCCATTGATGAAATTCATAAAGTTCCTGTTGATGGCATTCTTCCAGCCCATCCATGCATGACAGCAAAACTGTCTGGTGTATCTGCCACTGCTCCCAGCTTTGTATAGTCTGCAAGTTTGTAATGTCCTGTTCATTAATGAAGGTGTTAGTTTTGAACTATTGGCCCCAGTGTTGATACCAGGGTACACCACTGGCAAATGGCTTCCAGATAGACTTCATACCACTGATCTCAACTTTTTGAGCCTGGCAGTTCAGCCGGTTTTCTGTCCAACTCACTGTCCACTTCTCTAGTCTGTACTTCATCAGGTTTCAAAGAAGATGTTATGGGAGAGAGTCATCCCCCTTTTCATGAAAGGAGACCTCCAGTTTTGAAAGGTGCCAACATAGATTACACCTTGATTACCTGTTGATTATTGTAATAGCATTTCTACAAAAACTGGGATGTTAAGCTTACTTTTCTATCCATCCTTCTCTGTGCTATTCAATTAATGAAAGCAAAACATATCCACTCATAATACTTAAAGGAAACACATTAATGCCTAGCTTTAAAATCTGTGCAGTATTTGGCAGGCCAGAAATAGAACTGGAAATCTGTAAGACGATTTCTGGATTCAGGAGTACTACTTGTCACGTGACAAATGTATTCATACCCTGGTATTAAGGAACTTCACTTTCAACAAGAGTAACAGTAAGAAACCAAATTTAATAAAATTTTTCTTTTTCATGATTTCTCATTGTGACCTGGCAGCAACCAATCTCATGCACACTTCCTCTAAAAACAAATCAGTTTTGGAAGAGGTCACTTTCTTTTCTTAATGAAAGCATGGAAAAAATGAGGAGGGCAAGAGGAGAATTCCATAAAGGAAACTATTGCATCATTAAATATGGAGCAACACATCAGAATGCCAAGGATGCTTGTAAGACCTCTTATAATTAGCTTTCTAAGCAACTCTGAATTGTACCCTTATAATGTGATCATATTTTTCTGCTCATTAAAAAATAAGCCTATGTAAGCCCATAACTGTGACGGGCCACTGTCCTAACAGAACAATTATTTCATTCAGCATTGCAAACTATCAAAACCTTACTGCTGGCTTTTGTAGAAATGTACACATATTTTTAGACTACACTGTAAACAGTTCAGATAAAAAATAGCAGCCTATATGATAGCTGAAATTTATAGCATTCCCGGGTTGGGTTTTTTAGTGTTTTGTTGGTTTTTCTTCATTTTAAGTACTTTCTTTTTATAGTATAGAGGAATAGATATTATCACATGATTTTCAAGTATTCTAGAGTAAAACTTATGCAATATGAGAATAATTAAGAATAGATTTTAATTTTGATAGTGAATTTCCCACCTCAGTCAGTTCAGTCTAGACTTGGTACATTACTTGCATCCAGTGCTCCCTCTTCTCTGCTTTTTTGGTGATTGATACTGATGTGAATCTGCCTTTCCATCTGCTATGCTTGTTGAAAAGGGAAAGGAATCATTATAACAACTCACTCATTTCCCTAGAAATAGACGTTGCCCACATTTGGCTACTTATGAAATTTGATGATGCATTTGCTTGTCAAATTTCAGTGCTTCCACGTCTCCAAAATGTTAGTTTTGCTGCTTCTGTAGAGAGATACTGTGGGTGTTAGTACTATGAAGTGAAAGCTGAACACAGTTAACTTCCAAGGTACTCAAGACGCACTTCCAAGCATTCAGACATCCTTCCAAATGCCCTAAATTGACTGGGTGACATCGCTCAGGATTACACTGAAGGCAAAAGAAATGCTTAAGATATAAAGCCACTTGAAAGTGTTTATTAACATGGAAATACACTCTTTCAACATGAAGTGCTTTCAAACCTCTTTAAAATGGAAGTAATCCTAAAACAGTAATACAACGAATGAAAGATGTGCATTGCAAAAGAAACCCTTAAACAATAAATCACAAGCTGCAAAAAATGAGCAACAGCCACAAGGGAATTTCGCTAATTGCAATTTTTGAGAAGAAAAACTAAAAGTATGAAATTATAATTACTCATTCATCAAACAGGGAGCTGGAATTCCAAAAATTAAAATGCAGTGTTAAATTTGTTTTGGAAGTCATATTTAGACTTATATATTGTCTTATGATATAAATAGGACTTCAGAGAAGAATTTCTGACTTACTGGCTAGTGAGGTAAACTTTCAGGATTCAACTAATTTCATTTAAATTTATCACATATAAGTTAATTTCATGAGCTCCTGTTATCAGAAATGACAGAAGACAAGGAAGCACTTGCTATAGAAGCCTCTGTCCACTGAGGGAGTGGCTAAATCAAGTTAAACAGCAGATACCTAGCATCAGGTGAGCTGAATTCTTACATGTCTTGTTGCTCCCCTGCACTATACAGAAAGCTTTCTGCAGGTTTCTTCTTGGCTGCTTTTTATTTGTTTTGCTTGTTGTTTGGTCAGTCTGCTCATTGGACAGAAGTCATCCTCCCTCACTGACAACCCCAATGAGAAAAGGGTAACCCCTTTGAAGTTACCTAAAGTGAAAGGTAATCTTCTCCCAACATGACAAAAGATCACTGCATCACAAAAAACCTTTAATGAGAATTAAAGTAGACAGATTATTGAATTGACCTAAACCTTTCCAGTGAAGTCAAATTAATACTTTATTGTCAGTTCAAAATTATATGTGAAGGATACCTATACACAATCTGAAGGTGTTGATTCAATTAGTTCTTGCAGTCAAGCTACAATGTAATTCTAGTGATTACCTTCTCATCCAAATTATAGTTTTAGATTATAAATTCTTCCTTCCAGCATCACTTTTTTATTTTGTTCTTATGGACCAAGGTGAACAGCAGCTGCAAATCATCTGGCATTCAGAAAATAATGCATAACTATATTATCACATTCTTGTCTAATCTGTTCTTAAAGATGTCCAGTGACATATATTTTTATGTATACTCATCTCATTGTATGAGGATGATTTTGACCGGTCTTCTCCTAAATAGATATTGTAATTTCTGACTCTGGGCATCTATGTTCTGATGTTGTCCAATGTTCCTCTTTATGATTGTTGACAATATTTTATGCTTCTGATTCTTCTGAAAATATTTCCAAAATTTTTTCTCAATTGAATTGACAACAATTTCTGATCAAAGTTCTTATCTCTGAAAATTGAAATGTGCCCTTCATGACTAGTTTCTTTGTTTCACCATTAATGAGTAATATCAAATTCAGGGATCATTTATTTAAAATGTGTTCCTACTCCTATTTGAAAATCTCATTTTTAAAAGCCAGAGGTGGAACATTTTTGCAGTCTTTCAATCCCCTTGAGGTCTTTTGTTCTCTCTATAGTACATTGACAAGGGAACTCTATGCCAAGTAAATCTAATTTTCTCTCCTCAAATGTTCCTCTAAATGGTTATAATATTCCTTTCACGTCTTTTTAATTGATTTAGCTCCAAAAAGATCAGTTGAAGGCTGTGTGGGGCTCTACTGCATTATCGGTTTCTTCCTTAAGAAAGTATGAACTGCAGCTCATTCATTCTGTTAATACTTTTTCAAGCCTTTTTTCTCCCTACCCTTCTTCCAGACTGTTTTCATTACTAACCTATAGCATTATGTTTGTGGTGATGCTATCAGCACATCACTGCAGAGAAAAAGTATTTGAAGGATCCTGAAATATCTTAGAGGCAAGAAAGCTACTTAGTAGCAAGAAATGCAGCTTTTCAGTACATAACATCATTCAGAATATTATACTCATGTCCATTATTCTCATGTCCAAAAGAAGGACTATGTCATAAAGAAAGGAAAAAGGACACTTTCCATCACGAACAGTGTGCATTTAAAGTTCATGGCAAGCCTGCTTCAGAACGAGATAAAGCTGAAAGGAAAAAGATGGATGAAAATGACATTTATATTACATGGTTAGCATATCCTAGCATTGATAGAGATAATCTATCAGAGCCGGGATGGAGCGGGGGAGAGGGGAGGATTGTTGCAGTTGATTTTTTGTTTAATATTTGTGGGAATTGTATTCTTGATTTTTTAATTTCCAGGAGTTGTGTTCATCCTTATCTCAAGCCACAGATTCAGTGATTTTTAGCAGCAGAGGCAGGACATCCATGATAACATTCCTGCCTTTTTATTAGAGCAAATGTCACTATTTCTTATTACTCTAAAAGAGAGAAAAACTGTCTGTCAATGTGATTTCATCTCTAGCTCCTCCAGCTCCAGTAAACACTGGCTTCTTTCCAGGTGGTGCCACAGCTCAGGAAACTTTTTCTGTGCTAAAGTTAGCCTAAACCCCATGGTTTTGAGAAAAAAATGTATTCTAAACTTGTTTCCTGGATTTGCTGGAAATATCCAGCCAAGGGGAAGTTCCCTAGTCCCTGCAGCAGCTGGGTGAAACAGATTCACTGCTGGTGCAGCTGCCAGCTGTTTCCCTGAGCAGCTGCCTGGGACTTGCAGGTTTCCAGCTACGGGACAGTTCAGCCTGCACCTCTGCCCCGGGGCTGGTCTCCCCCAGGGGTCCCAATTCCCAGCCTCTATAGACCCACCAGAAATCCAAGCATTATCCTATGCCGTTTGCTTTAGAGCTGTCTAAATCTCATTGAATGAAACATTTCAAGCTTAACCAGCCAGCATTTTCCAAAAAAATGAGCTTGACCAATGATGTCAACAGGATCTCTGAGGAGGAATATGATATCTAAAATAAACTTCACCTTTTTGTTGTTTTTGAGTTCATGAGATTGTTCGTACACAAATTGCAAAAGCACTCTAATCTTTTCCAAGAGATTGGAAGGCTTGAAGTCTAACATGCTACAAAACATATAAAAATTGTTTTCAAGGATAGCATCTCTACTGTCACAACAATGTCAGGAAAAAAAATTTTGAGTTTTTAGTAAGAGTGGAGATAGTCAGCCTGAGGAAGTCACAGATCTCCACGTATAAATGTAAATGTACAAGAGATCCTTGAAATTACAAAAAGGTCATATGCTTGAAAGGTCCCAAGTCATCTGACCTTGTTGTCAACCAGTTCTCTTGAATTCTTTACTTTGTAATTGTACCAGATATGTGGTTATTGCTACAGTTCAGGGAGTGTGGACACAACAGTTTTTCTGAGCTTGCTTTCATTAGAGAAATCAGTAAACAAAAATAACCTGAAATATAGTTTTGTTTTCTTAATCCTATGCAATTTAAAAGTCAGAATATTATATACCTAGAATAGTCTCTGACATATAGAAAAAAGAAATTGATTTGTACCTGTCTTCTTTCACATCCTTTATATAAATATTGTGATAGAACAAGGTGACACCAGGCAATTCATACATATTTTCTAATTCTTTAAGCAAATTCATTAAAAGGAGCTCATAATCCCTAAACCGACTTTAAAATCAAACATAAATAAACAAAACTAATTGAGATATTTCTCACAGGGTGATAGATCAGCTAAAAACAGAGTGATCATTAGCTTGGTGGCTGTGGTTATCTGGAGGAAACCAATTCCTCTAATCTGATTCCTTTACATTTGTTGCGGTGACAGCTGGTATTGACAGTCAAATGGCTTAGCACAGCATAGACCAAAATGCTGCTGAACTGATGACGGTACTAAAATTGCTTTATAACTCTTAACTACTAAAAACTCTCTGGAGTAGACTTAAGAAAATTCTTTAGGGGAAAAAAAAAGAAAAAAGTCCTAGAAGTACTATGACTCCCAGCCTGCAAAAGGAGGTTTAGCAACATCTGAAATAAGGCAGAATTAAAAATGGAGGAACAAAAGGCAGCTCAAACTGGTAACACAGGTTTCCGAAAAGGGATGAAAACATCAGTCTGATAGGAAGAACAGGCTTGAAATAATGCTTATTATGGTCAGACTCTGCTACCATTACATACCCTGAGTAGGTCTACGATGATATAAATACCCTATGATTCTACGATGATATAAATATCCATACTTAAAATATACTTACTGTGAGTAGTTTCTCTGAATTGAATAGGACTACACACAGAGTACAGAGCTGAGTACATATTGTTGTCTTGGCAGGTCTGAGGCTTTCTAGTGTAAACAGCTGTTTGGATTTCAGTAAAGCCAAACTTGAAATAGAGATCTCTTGAGTGAAAGCAGAAAAAATCATCTCTAAATACGGAATTCAGCCCTAAGGATAGATATTCTGTTTTACTATGTAAGTACAAGCTTGCAGGATAATGTGTGCAAGCAGATTATCCAGCCTTATGGTGCTGCAGACGGAAGCACTCTGAAGATCTTCTAGTAGTCGAACTGAACCTGCGAATTCTTTGGGACATCACTGCTGTAAATGAATGGGACTTGGCACAACATTTGCTCCCTGCAGAATGGCTTGGTGGGATGCAAATGTTGCAGAAGCCAACACTACGGTTGCAGGGTTCTATTACTCTCCAGACTCCTCAGCGTAAGGGCAGTTGCCCTTCCAAGATGTTTGTGCTGAAATGCGATGTTTTCCTCTGGGTGTCTGTGTGTAGGGTGGCAACCTAAATAGTCTCAGCAGTCTGGCAGTGTCAGAGGCAGATCTGCTCTCTCCTTCATTAGCTCTTTCTTCTGATATTTATGAGTCTATATGTTGCAGCTCGTAGCTACAAGTCCAGACAAAATTTAGCCATGACTAAATATTTAGCCATGACTAAGCAAGGAACCCAGCAAATACAGCAGGGAGCTGAGGGTTATTCCTAGACATCCTTTATTTCTAACAAGTCCAGTGAGGGCTCTGCCAGGAATCAAGATGGAACAAACCAGTTAGTTCTTTCTGCTATTTTTTATCCTTAGTACTTTAATGAATCATTCACTAATAGCTCGTGCACTTCTAAAAATTCAAGTTGATGGCTTCCTGATTCAGGAAAGTAATTTAAAATCTCTTTTAGAGTTTTCTACTGTGTCCCTCACTGGTGAAGCATAATAGTTCAATGCATTTTGCAGCCTGGCCACAGCATTAGAAATTAATATTTTCTTTAGACTGTCTTCTAATTGTGGCACAATCAAGGTTCCTGCTACATAATACATGCTTGGCCCTTTCTCTGAGGTATTCTGAGTTACTCTTCTTCAACTATATGAGATAATTTTCACTAAATGATGAAATGAAACGTAAATCAATTGATTCTCAAAAGCATACACTTAAGTTGGATTTTTTTTTTCAAAAACATCTGGAGCGTGTCCAGAGAAAGGCAATGAAGCTGGTGAGGGGTCTGGAGCACAAGTCTTATGAGGAGCGGCTGAGGGAGCTGGGGTTGTTCAGTCTGGAGTAGAGGAGGCTGAGGGGAGACCACATTGCTCTCTACAACTACCTGAAAGGGGGTTGCAGAGAGGTGGGTGTTGGCCTCTTCTGCCAAGTGACTGGAGAGAGGACAAGAGGCAATGGTCTCAAGTTGCACCAGGGGAGGTTCAGGCTGGATATTAGGAAAAATTTCTTTACTGAGAGAGTGGTGAGACACTGGAATAAGCTGCCCAGGGAAGTGGTGGAGTCACCCTCCCTGGAGGTATTCAAGTAACGTGTGGTCGAGGCATTGTGGGACATGGTTTTATGGTCATGGTTGTGTTAGTTGATGGTTGGACTTGATGACCTTACAGGTCTTTTCCAACCTTGATGATTCTGTGATTCTGTGATCTCACCTCACAGCTCCTGATCCTTTGAAGACCGAAGGTACGTTGTATCCCAGCAGTGCTGTGAGGGAAAAGAGTTTGTCTAGCTTTGTTTCTAGTATAATTAATACTTTAATGCTACTGGGATTTTGTAGCATCATTAGTGAAACAAGTTAGAACATCTGGAGCCTCAGAGCTCTGAATAGGAGAAAAGAAGGAAAAGTAGTTCAAGTCCTAGAGGTACTATAGACTAAAACTTAATACTATGTATGGTCATTCCACCAGAGTCATTACTTTTAGAATGGAAATCCAAGACTACTATAAAGAATTTGGAGAACCTAATTTATCATTTGCTTTAGACACCTGGTATTTTTTTATAATACTTCTGATCATGTCTACTATGTTCTGTGTAGGAAAGGAGACACAGCTCATCAGGGTATGAATTTAGGACAGGGCTTAGAAAAAAAATATCTCTTTTTTGGATCTGGGGCTTAATATTTAACTTGGATATCTGTTAAACAACTAATTTTGTCTAATACTTGATTGGCTGAAATCCCTTTCCCAGTCTTTTGAAATTCAGAAATGTGTATTATACTAACTAGCTCGACATTTTCCATGTGTAATTAAACACTCCTTTGATACATGCAGAGAAAATGTCATAACTATACTTAGGATTATAGGTTAACAGTCTGTACAATTTAATTTTAAAAAATGAAGGTGTATTACTCTGTTTAAAAAATTGCTCCCAGGTTGCAAACTTTATATATACCAACTTTCATGCCAGAGTGATTTTTTTAAAGACGCAGGTTAAAAGCCCCTCAGAAACATTGTTTAAAACTGAACTCTCTTCAGAGCTTTGAAATTCTGGTTGACTTGCAAATACAGCTGTAGGGAAGAGTGTCTGTTGTGCACTGTATTAACTGGAACTTTGTGTTTGCAACTACTTGTACATTCAAATATACACACTTGTCAGTACTTTCATGTAAATCCTTCCTCCTCATCACCACATCTTTTGGAAATAAAGCAGCTCTTCTGAAGTAACATTGCTAGATTTTCTGCTTATTAAATTGAAAAAATAAAGACTTCCTTCAAACCTTTCATCCAGCTTACATTTCCAAGTGAAATTGTACATTGGACATTTTACTCTGCTTCACTTATTTAGCCCAAATTTTCTATAACCCTCACGAAATCTTGAAAATGAAGCAATGAGGACATAGAAAATACAGATATAAGTTAATGGAGGGATAAATCCAGAGCATGTCACTTCTGTTCTGCCTTTTTGTGCAGCTAAGGAGACATAGCAGCCTAAGCAAACTCTGAAAGGTCCTAGTGAGTAGCATACAGAGCCATAACAATTCCCCAAGATTAGAAGAAAGTTTATGTGTCTGAACTGCTGCAACACAGGGTCTTGGACTTAAAAACAGAAAATTCATTAGATATCCTGTTCTGAGCTAGGTGTTAAATCCCATGTACCTTTGCATGTTTTGTGTTTCTCAGTCACTTTGCAAGTCCCAGCCATTGACACATAGCTGGAAAACAAATACTGAAGGAGTTGCAAGCTCTAAAAAAGGCTCTCATTGACCACTCTCACATTGCTGGACAAGATAATTCACAAATGACGATGATGAAAGTTACAACCAATATAGTTGTTTGTCACAAACATCTGTCTGGAAACCAGGAGCTGTGTTCCTCCATTTTCTCACATCACAGGAACTTCTGGTGGTCTGTGTGTTTTTAGTGCACATGAAGAACAAGAAAAGCAAGAAAATAGAATGACTTAAGGAAAATATGTATTTCTAAAAAAATTAATATTTCTAAATAATGACTTAAGCAAAACATGCAAATAAATACTTTGGGAAGAAGCAGACCAGCTTAATATGGAACCACTGGAAAATGAATTACTGTGATAGACAGTAATTCCTGTACAGTGTGCACAGGAGCCCCTTCTACCTCTCTCCCTGAAAATATTTGATATTCAGAAAATACAACCAGCTACTGTAATTGACAGACACTGCTAGATTTGGAAGTCTTTCTCCTAACAGGTTTGCATTTGTTTAACGCACAGCTGGATCATGTCAAGAGGCAAACAATCAACTAACGAGCTCTGTCTTGTTGCAATGCTTTCTGTGCTTTGTCATGATTTAACATAACAGAAAGTAATTTGATGATAATATATTGTATTGTATAACGGCATGACAGCCAGATCACTTACAGTTAAAGAAAAATTTCAGGGTACTTGAACTTCTATGCTAGCAATTAGAAATATTAATTACCTTTTCCTGTTAATGTTTTGTATGCATGTGTATGTGTGTATATGGCTCATTGTAAAAGATGTATTTTCACTCTTAGTCTGCTATGATTATGTGAAATCAATTTGGACCAGGTACTAATAAATAATTATGTAGAAGTATAGTGTCCTTTCTTCACTGCAAAACAGAGGAAGCCTCACAATTAAAATCTGTAGAGTGAAGATGGGTAAAATTAGTACCATTTATCATTTTGCTTGTAATCATTACTATGCTACACCATTTTCAAGACTTAAGACGATTTTTTTTGTGAAAATGAGGTGTTGTGGTTTTTGTTCTTTTGTTTTTTTAATCCTGGCTATCCTGAAAATGAGTGCATGGTGTAAACTAGATTTCTGCCACCATTTTTCTCCTGTTATTCAGACACATACATACATTTAAAAACAAAAATTAAAAAGCTTACAAATACTGCCATGTGCGAGGAAGCAAAGTCATGCTAAGACTGGATGAACTACAGATAATCAATTCAGTACAACTATCTAAAATTATTTGTGTGACAGAAGAGAGTGCTTCTGGAGGAATGACTGTAGGAATCAGTACTCTCAATATGACAAAGAATGTGTGGACAACTTATCCACTTCTGTCCTAAAATTGGAAATAAGGGAGAAGTTTCAGAAAAGAATGGGATCCAATTAAAGCTCACCATTTGCATGGGTGTCTAGGGGATTGGTGTGTGGTGGCATGGCAAAGAGAGAAGGTAAAATTTCAAACAAGTTGTCAGTGCTAAAAAGCAAAAAGAAAAGGCACAGGTTTGATTCAGATTCCAATCCTGAATTGCAGTTTGGGGGTTTATTCACCAATCCTCTTGCTGACTCATGAAGAGAATCCATTTCTTGTTAGCTGCTCTATAGCACCTGGTATGCCATCTGTGTTAAGACAAGTTGGTTTTGAAACCCCGTCAGCGTACTCCCAGGATATGTGCACCTCTGATCTTGAATATAATTCAATGTAATAGATCATTCTGTATAATGGAAAAAACATGGGAACTTAGACATAGAGCTGACATGTAGATCTCGAGATGTATATATCTTCATCTGGAACTATGTTTATCCATTGCCTGTGAATCAGTTGTCTAAATGTAAATGCTTAATGTAATTAGACACCCAACAGAGAGTTGACAGGTATGTTACAGGACTTTTGGGAGAGCCCTACCCTTCCAAAGCAGCAGCTAGAAGCTAGATGCGACACCCCATTGCACTAGTCACTCATGACCACTGTTTAGCCAGCTGAATCATACTTTTGCTTCCTGGATCAGCTGTAGGTGTGAGGAAGATACTGAGCTGGTCATACTTATCATGACTGAGGTACAGCTGTGCAACCATGACATAGATGCAATTCTTGACAGCTAAGGTATACTGAAGGTCAAAAATGAAGGCATTAGTGAAGTTTTGGAATGCCTGGGGTTACTTATAGCTGAATGGATGAGGAAGACTTTTTGAATCAAGAAATTGGAAAGGAAACACAAGAAGTCCACTCTGGGCACTCAAACATTAGTCTTCCATTTATAGATGCGTACAAAGCAGTTCAAGACATATCATAATTGGTATTCATTGTGTATGGGGTGTTTACTTTTTTCCCAGTGCTATATTTTTATCTAATAGCTTTTTTGTCAAAACATTGAAGACTTCAGTTCTACCTGTTCTTACTCCTAAGGTAGCTACTATTTTAAGCTAAATATCAAATGACAGTTGTTGCTTGTTATTAATTATATTTACAGAAGAGTGGGTAGAAGGCAATGTACCTTTCTTTTTTTCTTTTTTTCATAGCTAATTTCATAGCTAAGGTGTTAAATGTGATGCTTGTGTAAGTAAGGTTCCAAAAAAATAATCTGGCATATTCCAATACATGTGTGTCAAGCCATATGACTGTAAAATAAAAGAATAAATATAAAGTTTACACAAAGTCAAATATTGCTTGGCATAGTCAATAAAAACAAGCAGAAAAAAATAAGTTAATGGAACTTTGCTGTGAACTGCAAGCCCCATCAAACCAAAGAAGGAAAAGAAATCTTGTAAGGCTATCAGCTATCAAAAAAGTGTGCTGAAAGAAATCTGCTATCAGTCATGGCCAATGGCACATAATGAATGGGATTGCTCTCTTTGTATCACAGAAACTCTTACAAGAGTACTATATTGAACTATTTTCTTTCCCGGAATATCTCAATTATATTGGTGGGCTGTTTGATCAAATACTGGTCCATAACAAATAAGTGTGAATATCAACACAGATTGAACAGACACATTTATAATTAATAATGATCTGTGACTGACTAATCGCGCACTACTGAATATGATGAATGTTTGTGACTGTATCATAAAAAAAATCCCTTGGCTATCTAATTTGATAAGTAAAAATATAAATTCATCTGCCTGGGGAAAAAAAGTCTGTAGATTTATTCTTATTTGCTAGTGAAGGTACTTAAGGAAAATTAAGGAAGTTACTTAAGGAAAAGATATTTTCAAAAGGAAAACAGTATTTATCTGTTTCTCATAGTAGCAGTCCTGGAACTGCATGGTAGGCAGCTGAAATTATGATTCCTAGATCACCTCTTCTGTAAATGTATTCCTTTTCGCATAACTTTTTTGTTATAACTAGTTAAACAACACCACTAACATACACGGTCAGTTGTGGTATTCTTGTCTTCTTAGGTACTGCAAAGCAACAGATAAGAGGAAAGTTCACAGTGTAGCTCACAGTAGTGGCCTTGACTGAACCTGCAGTATGAAAACCTCCCTGTGAAAGAGAGGATCCCTTCTGGGTCAGATCAAACGTCCACCTAACCTCCAAGTCTATTGTCTGAGAATGGCCAATAACAAATGCCTAGGGAAGAATCACAGAATCACTACGGTTGGAAAAGACGTGTAAGATCATCAAGTCCAACCATCAACTAACACTACCATGCCCATTAAACCATGTCCCACAATGCCACATCCACACGTTCCTTGAACACCTCCAGTGAGGGTGACTCCACCACTTCCCTGGGCAGCTTATTCCATTGTTTCACTGGAGTAACAAGACAGGGCAAAGACGTAACAGTAATGGCATGGTATGCCCTCCTACCATCCAAACTGTTGGGCTTCCTGAGTCAAGCTCGGTTTTTGTACCTAGCAGCCCTCAAGCACGTTTAATGCTAAATCTGCACATCATATGGTCACACTGGTATGGCAAATATTAGTCACATTGATAAAAGATAGCTGCATTGACCACATGACCAATATTGGCTTTTAAGGGAAATTCACACAGAGTCTTCCATAATCCATTGCTTATTAATTCTCTAATATCAGTACTTTTTTATACTCTTAGTGTATAAGAAAGGTAAACATTTGTCTTAAATAAATGTTAAAAACTCAGTAATTTTCCTATGATACATATCTTTTTGTCTGTCCAAAATGCTAAGTAGAAATATTTCATAGGCATGCCTTAGATAGGAAGGTAAATTTTTTCTACCCCCATTACTGAACTGAAAATGAGTTTATTGATTCTTATTTTAGACTGTTGTATCTTCTGGGTAGGATGCCTTGTTAATGTGTGTCTGAACAGAAAGGTACAGCATAAATAGTGAAAAATTAAGAAGGAAAAGGAAAAAGTCACTCTGAGAAATCCAGGTAGAACTCAGCATAGCCTAATAAGCAATCACAGCTTTGTCTATTTCAGTACTTCAGATTTATTGATGATACATTGATCACTCCCTTACATATCCTATTTATTTCCTGTTGTTTTATTTTAAAACCTTTGTTATAACATAGCTCATAATTTTCCTTGGTCTAATTGGATTCCTAAGTTTTCCACATTTTTGGTCATTTTTCAGCTGAAGAACTGAGTCTGTAGCAGGAATCTTTGTTTGGTCCATAAAAGCGTGGCCTTGCACTGCTGAATTTCACGTCAATATCATTAGTGCAGTCCCTAACGCCAGTCACGTCTTCTTGCATAATAGCTGAATTCTCCTTTGTCCTGATGATGCCTCTTGACTTTACAGCATCAGTAAATTTCAAGAGCATACTGTAGTTTTGGTGACAAGTTAATTAATGAAGACATTAAAAAGTTCTCTCTTGATAGCTGGATAGAACTTTTCTTAGAAGGTTGATAGATTGCAGCATATTCTATATATACCATTTACTGTACTAGAAAGAATAAAGGAAAGAAGTGAATACAATTGACTTGGTCTGACTGAAAATATTGTATCTACTATCCTATTGCATACAGTGCTCATTTGAGAATCTTAATCTTAAATATACAGTATGGTGATGGCCCTTAAACTTGTTCCTTGATCTACAGAATTTCATGCATTACGATAGGAACTGAGCTCAGGGTATTGCACATACTATGCCCTGCTAGGAAGAATGCAATTTTTCAAAGGAGGATAAATTGTTTTCTGAAAGGCTGACGGAGCAAGAATTTTTACTGTATAAACAATCACTGGGAATGCTACTGAAGTCTCTTAAAATACTTCCTGTCAGACAGAAGTTGACCAGGTGTCAGGTTTTACTTACCTGGGTTTTTATTCTTCAGATGTGCTGTTATACCCCTCAAAATAAATGGAAATTAAATCTTTAAAAGACATTAAATCTTCAAAAGACAGTTTTTGCTGACCCAGCTCTTGACTTTCACAGTAGCATTCAATGTTGCTGTTGTTGATGAGGAAGTGAAGAATTTAGCCTTACAGCTCCCATGAGTATTACTGATGCATCAAACATTCTGCACATTATGTCACAGTGTATCTTCACTAAAACAGTATGCATGAAGTTCAAACTACCTGGAGCCAACTCTGCTCTGAAAAACTCTGATTTTGTTCCCATTGTATTTCACTGACCCTGTGTCTCAGTTGTGACAGGCAGAGTATGGCTTCCAAGTGTCTCTTTTGGTGTAATGCTTTCTCCCTGGTGATCTATTTGGGCTTTCCACCTGACACAGTAACCTATTTTTAGTGGAGTTATAACTAGTCATGAGAGAAGTACCTCCACACAGCAGAAGAGGATTGCAAATACGTAATATTGTCCTGCATTTAGTGAGGAAACAAACTTAAGTGTAAACAGGGAAAGTTCCTACAGTCAGGAACAGATACATCAGAGCATTTCCTTGTAGAATTCCTTTTCATTTTTGACCCCTTGTTAAGACTGTGGTAGCAGTTTCTTCTCCTCAATGCTAACCTTGGCTAGCAGTGAATTTTCTGGATGCAGTGCTATTTGTCTAACTTCTTACGTAAATGAGAGCTAGCCCCCAGCTGCTTAATTTATTCCAGAACCAGTGACAGGCAACTAGTTCCCTGCAGCTCCATCCTGCCTCGATTCTGAGCTTTTCTTGGTCATGGGAGACTGCCAGCAGTAATGCATTTTGCTGCAGCCTGGTACTGAATATCCAGTATCAAAAGAAAGGGAAATGGATGGTTTCTCATTAAAAAAATCTCCTCTTCCCTTTGGTCTTGGTTCAGCCATGTGTGTCAATGGGGCCTATTGAATGGCTGTCTTTTTCTCCTGGATATTCTGTGCCCCAAGACATCCTCACTTGCATCCATGGTACAGCATCGCCATTCCCCTGAGTACAGTCTACTGACCTACACCAGTGAAAGAGAAAAGACTCAACCTTTCATTGTTCATTTTATGAATAGAATGAATTACATTCATTTGGCATCTCTATGCAGCCTTGTGTCAGGAAGGGGCATTTTGCCTCTTGAAGATAAGTGAAATAGGTTAGGAGAACAACATTTTTAGATTGGGCTTAAAACAAAAGATAGGTTTAATTAGTCCCTGAAAGTTAGGTTTAACTCTGCAAGCCCTTTATCCTCCAAGAGAGAGTACTAGCAATTGTTCCATTGCTTATATTGTCTCGGCTGACAGTACAATAAGCTAGGAAGGGCTAAGTCATGAAGGATTTTAAGCAATTAAATACATCTTTAAATTACTACCCATTTGGATTAGCAAGTAGATTTGCTTGCAAAAGAAAACTTGTCAATCTAAACAAAAAAAAAATTTAAAGAACATAATCTTGGTGCTGTGTCATGGAGTCACATGGATAAAAATTAGAATAACTACTAAAGGAAAGGCAAGTAAAATGTAGCTTAAATAACCCTTAAATAAATAGTGAAAATCCTTCCCCCCATAGAGTTGGAACTCTGTTTCTGAAGTGAGAGTGAGTAACCTGTTCTAATTGAAAACTGAGCCTGGCATATCCATGCCAGGTTGTAACATGCTGCTTTACAGACAGTCAAGTCAAATGAATTAGCCTTATGTAGCTTTGAACACCTACACAGTAGGCACTAAATCTGAATTAGTCATCAAATTTTCAACTGAAGGCAATGGAGAGCAGTAGGTACATTTAAAGCACAGTTCATGTGGACTATTTTAGGTGTTTAGCTTAGGATAAAATGATTTGTTCCTTAAATATTCCCTATACCTCCTCACTGACTATAAAGTGAAATGAATCACACTCATCATGCCTGCTTATTTGAAGTTCATTACAGCTTTCTTGGTTTACATGCACTTTAAAACTCCTTAATTCTGTCACTGCATTATAAAAATGATGACCTGAACCAACTCACTTAAATAATTCATTTATTGATAAAATAAGGTATCAATAATGCAGGATAAAGGGGAAAAAATGGTTCTAATATTCTCGAAACTTCCTTTTACTTTCTTCCCTACATCTTATGGTCCTCAGTGAATAGTCAGTGAATAACTAGCAATTCTGTTGCACATAACACCTTGCCTCTCAAAATAAAAAATATTTACAAAGGGACACTGAAGCATTATGTTTACTACTGTTATTAAAGTCCAGATTGAAGATATTGGACATAGTATTTTTGGAGGTGAAAATACAGTATCAAATATCTATTGCCAGCCTCTTGAATGAGCTACAAGAAAGCTGTTGTTGGAAAAGACACAATTTCTGTCCCATTGTCCAGATCAAATACTATAATGATAATGTTTATTCGGAGAGAGAAACAAATTGATTATACTTCATACAAAAGGAGATATGACCTGGCATGATGGTTTGGCTTGCCACAGTTAAGAATATTCAGTCTAATGAACACACTGTCAGGCTATATATATACACAAGGGTAGTTCTCCAGGCACTGCACTAATGTAAAAGATCACTAGATAGAAGACTGGAGGTTGATTGTCTTATATTATGGACGAACGCCTTTGAAGGCTGTCATCTAGCCTTGGATCAAAGACATCCAAATACTTTTTTGATAGTTGTACTGGGCTAAATTTTACCTTTGGGAATGGTGTGGGTTTAATTACAGTTGAATTCTGTGTCTAAGGCAAAAGTAGCTGATTCGTGGCTGTGGAGTTGCATATGGCACTTAAGCAGATGAAATATGGCTTGTGTGCTGGAACCATATCATGCAACTACAGCATGCTGTACTGGCACGCAGACTGCTGCATACACTATGGGCCTGGCTGGAAGAGGAAGTGAGCCAACAAGGTAGCTCCAGAAGTCACTGTTAGCTCCCAGGGTTCCCTAGGACGATCTGTACACTCAGTCCATGTCCATGCTACTTGCAGTGGTGGGGAACTACTGTCAGAAGCAGCTGTGAACCTCCCCCAGATCTCCTTTTCCCCTCAGAATACTAAAAATAAGAGCTGCTCCAGTTAAGAGCTAGGATGTGGAGTGATTTAATATGATTATAATTAGGATAACTGCTGATAATTTTTTTAAAAATGGGTTTCATAAAGAGATGCCATGAAAATAATAAAATGTCAGAATTGAAACCTTTTATTTAAAAACTGGAACATTTTTTGTAGGAGTGTTGTCACTTTTCCAGTTTTCTTACAGGAAAAAAAGATCTAAATTTCTTTTTTTCTTCTGTTCTAATTCCAGACATCTGTGAAAGATATACCAATATAAATGAGCCAATTATGTAGCTGGAACCTGATCCAAGCAAGTTTTATCAACCTGGTTTCCTACACTTATAATTTTTATCACATGATGATAATTAGTGTTCCTGTTGATCATCAGCTTATTGAAGAAGAGATGTAACTTTTGCTTACAAAACCAGAATACAGACGGTAATGAGACAAAAATCTTTAAAAAGTGTTTCTCTGTTCCGGACAGAGATAAGCTCACCTTTGGGCATTTAACTCAATAGGTTTTCTACTGTTAAAAATATTTCTGTATATTTAATTCTTACAAATGCAGGAGTGTGTCAATGGCCCATCCAAGCTCTTTTCAGAGAGATTCAAGGGCAATGCAGTCAGCCTTCCATGTCTTTGTACTGAATGAACTTTCTTAACCATACAGACATAGCAAAATAAAAAAGTATTTCACTCGTGTCTTTCATCTCTAGATACCATTGTGTACTTGCTGTGAGTTTTGCTGAGAAGGTGGTCTGTAATTCCAAGTTCTAGGATTTTAATTGCCCAAGAATCTGCAGATTCTCATTGTCCAATAAAGATCACACACAGAATCACACAGAATCATTGAGGTTAGAAAAGACCTGTAAGGTCATCAAGTCCAACCATCAACCAACACCACCATGCCCATTAAACCATGTCCCACAATGCCAGGTCCACACGTTCCTTGAATGCCTCTAGTGATGGTGACCCCACCACCTCCCTGGGCAGCCTGTTCCAATGCTTCACTGCTTTCTCAGTAAAGAATTTTTTTCCTAATATCCAGCCTAAACCTCCCCTGGCACAACTTGAGACCATTTCCTCTTGTACTGTCGCTAGTCACTTGGGGGAAGAGGCCAACACCCACCTCTCTGCAACCCCCTTTCAGGTAATCGTAGAGAGTGATAAGGTCTCCCCTCAGCCTCCTCTTCTCCAGACTCAACAACCCCAGTTCCCTCAGCAGCTCCTCAGAAGACTTGTGCTCCAGACCCCTCACCAGCTTCGTCGCCCTTCTCTGGACACACTCCAGCACCTCAATGTCCTTCTTGTAGTGAGGGGCCCAAAACCAAACACAGTATTCGAGGTGTGGCCTCACCAGCACCAAGTACAGGGGCACAATCACCGCCCTACTCCTGCTGGCCACACTATTTCTGATACAGGCCAGGATGCCGTTGGCCTTCTTGGCCACCTGGGCACACTGCTGACTCATATTCAGCCAGCTGTCAATCAACACCCCCACGTCCTTTTCTGTGGGGCAGCTTTCCAGCCACTCTTCCCCAAGCCTGTAGTGTTGCATGGGGTTGTTGTGACCAAAGTGCAGGACCCGGCACTTGGCGTTGTTGAACCTCATACAATTGGCCTCGGCCCATCCATCCAGCCTATCCAGATCCCTCTGCAGAGCCTTCCTACCCTCGAGCAGATCAACACTCCCGCCCAACTTGGTGTCATCTGCAAACTTGCTGAGGGAGCACTCAATCCCCTCATCCAGATCATCGATAAAGATATTAAACAAGACCGGCCCCTAAACTGAGCCCTGGGGGACTCCATTTGTGACCGGCCGCCAACTGGATTTCACTCCATTCACGACGACTCTCTGGTCTCAGCCGTCCAGCCAGTTTTTTACCCAGCAAAGAGTGCACCTGTCTAAGCCACGAGTTGCCAGCTTCTCCAGGAGAATACTGTGGGGGACAGTGTCGAAGGCTTTACTAAAGTCCAGGTAGACAACATTGACAGCCTTTTCCTCACCCACTAGGTGGGTCACCTGGTCACAGAAGGAGATCAGGTTGGTCAAGCAGGACCTGCCTTTCATGAACCCGTGCTGGCTGGGCCTGATCCCTTGGTTGTCCTGCACGTGCCCTGTGAGCACCCTCAAGATGAACCTCTCCATAATCTTCCCCGGCACCGAGGTCAGGCTGACAGGCCTGTAGTTCCCCGGATCCTCCTTCCAGTCCTTCTTGTAGATGGACGTCATGTTGGCAAGCCTCCAGTCATCTGGGACCTCCCCTGTTAACCAGGACTGTTGATAAATGATGGAGAGCGGCTTGGCAAGCTCTTCCGCCAGTTCCCTCAGCACCCTTGGGTGGATGCCTTCAGGCCCCGTAGACTTGTGAGTGTCCAGGTGGCATAGCAGGTCATTAACTGCTTCCTCCTGGATCATGGGGAGTTTATTTTGCTCTCCATCCTTGTCTTCCGGCTCAGGGAGCTGAATACCCTGAGGATACCTGGCCTGGCTACTAAAGACTGAGGCAAAGATGGCACTAAGTACTTCAGCCTTTTCCTCATCCTTAGTGACAATGTTCCCTCCCCCGCATCCAGTAAAGGATGGAGATTCTCCTTGGCTCTCTTTTTGTTGTTAATGTATTTATAGAAGCATTTTTTGTTTTCCCTTACGACCGTGGCCAGATTGAGCTCTAGCTGGGCTTTTGCCTTTCTAATTCCCTTTCTGCATGACCTAACAAGGTCCTTGTACTCTTCTTCAGTTGCCTGCCCCTTCTTCCAAAGGTGATAAACTCTCCTTTTTTCCTTTTTTTCCTGAGTCCCAGCAAAAGCTCCTTGTTCAGCCAGGCTGGTCGTCTTCCCCGCCGGCTCTTCTTACAGCACATGGGGACTGCCTGCTCCTGCGCCTTCAAGATTTCCTTCTTGAAGAAGGCCCAGCTTTCCTGGACCCCTTTGCCCTTCAGGACCATATTACAAGGGACCCTCTCAACCAGTGTCCTGAACAGGCTGAAGTCTGCCCTCCAGAAGTCCATCGTAGTGGTTTTGCTGACCCCCCTTTTTACTTCACCAAGGACTGAGATCTCTTGGACTTGCCTAAATTTTACTGGTATGACTCATAATATAACT
This sequence comes from Gavia stellata, assembly GCF_030936135.1. Classification (NCBI taxonomy): domain Eukaryota; kingdom Metazoa; phylum Chordata; class Aves; order Gaviiformes; family Gaviidae; genus Gavia; species Gavia stellata. The sequence goes on from NC_082597.1 coordinate 41,876,112, forward strand.
GAAATACATGTGTTCCCTCTGTATTCCCCTTATTTATGTGATATTCCAAAATATTTTTTAAAAAAGTGTTTTTTCTTTTTTCAGTTCAATCTGCTGAACAGTGTCAAACGGAGATAAAAATGAGAAGGACAAAACAATAAAAGAATCATGCAGAACAAAAAGTCTCATTTATCAGGTCAGAAAATCCAGTACTCCTAAAGGTGGTATTATCTCATTTATAAGCTAGTTCACATACTTAAGTACCAACAGGTCATTTTCTTGGGTACTATCTGAAGTCTCATCTCTTCATCTTGACTGTCAATTTTTATGGGTGTTTAACCCGTGCCAAGAATGTGACATTTAAATCAGTGGAGGTTTCTTATTTTGATCCCCTTCTTGTACAGCTTTTACAAGGAGTACCTAAAAGCATGTGTCACACATTCCTCATGTGAAAGGGAGACTGGCAAATTTATGAGGACATATAAACACTCAGACAGCAATTGATTGCGATTAAAATGGTTGAAATATGTTCACACAGATGTGGAATTCAAACTAAGCAGACTGTACAGCTTAACTGCTCCTCCAGATAGTTCATTTTATAGCTGTTATTATACATTCTTTCTCTCATTTCAAAGCATTTAGTATATAGCAGAAAATTTATTGTGTTTGGGGTTTTTTTTGTTTGTTTGTTTGTTTTTAATCTTACACATGTAATAACTCCATGTGTAGTTCCTTATAATTTAGCAAGGAGGAAAAAAGTGAGGAAAAACTGTTAATATTTCTACAATAACAGTACCTCTGTCTTTTTTATACTTTTCTTCTTTCCAAATATCTTCAAGCCTTTTAAAAACACAAAACAACACTGAGAAAACTGCTTTGAGGTTGACACATTTTAACCATTCTGCAGACAGAGAAATGCAGACACAGGGAATCTCCATATTTTTTGTCTGAAGCAGAGAAGACATGGCAGCTCATATTTCAATGCAGGCTAGCACGTTGAGAGTATACCTCTTCTGTGGCACGCCTGTGAAGTCTACGAGAAAGCCGAGGAAGCCTCTGGATTTTCACTCTTACAGCTGCTAGTTCAAGCTACATTAACACCCTCTCCTATATGTGTATATCCATATGTGTAACAATCATCCTCTAAACCCCATATAAACAGCCACATAGAAGGATGCACAGGGGAGGTTGTGGGAAAGGCCAGTGTCACAAAGCAGAACCAGTTTTACTATACGAAGAGCTTATGTCTTTCCTTTCCACACAGATTCCCAGATTTTAAACTAGCAGGTGCCACTGTGATAATCTGGCCTGATTTTTTACTCAGACATTCCAGCTCATCGATAGACATTTTAGGGCTGGAGTAATGATCTAAGCTGGAACTGGAATTCGCCTAAACCATCTGTGTCAGAGGTTGATGGACCAGAACATAACACTTACAAATCTGATGAATGCACAGGGATGTAGTCCCACAACATGGTACCCTGAAGGACCATATGGAGTATCCAGTGATTGGGTAAAAGAAGACATTCTGGCCTAAAAAAACTCTTTTTTTTTTTTTTTTTTGTTTTGTTGTTGTTGTTGTTGTTGTTGTTGTTGTTGTTGTGATATATTCCCTCAACCCTACCAGGCACCATGATTGCTGAGTGCCCTACAAGGAGAAATCTTCAAACTTGAATCAAGAAACTTAAGGTAAGATTCATTGTACATGTCTGGATCTGAGCTAGTCACCTAAACCCCCTTTATAATTCATGAAGACACATAAGCACTTGCATGGTGTCACTGATTTCAGCATGAAGTTGATGTTTGAAATATGTCAGATGAATCACTGCTTTTTTCTTTTCCCTGATTATAAAAGGAGCATAAGATGAGTCACCTGGATTCAGACATCTGCATTGGAGATATCTGATTAGGTGGGTTGAATCTCACCCCGAGCTTCTTCTGAGGCTGTCAGACCACTTTCTGACAAATTTAATACCCGAAGATGAGCAGACCTGTCACCTTCCATGTATTTAGAGCAGTGGAACCCATCCCTGAGCACAGTCAACAGACACAGGCTGCTGTCTTTAGCACTTCGTGAAGAAGATGATCGACAGGTCAAAACACAACATTAAGAAAGCTTGTTGTCCCAATGTTAGTGAGACAGGGGACACAACAGCCTGCATTTTATCTGTGAAAACTGCCACATGCCGATACTTGTGCATTGCCAGAAATAAGGAGCACACAAAAATGTTTCCTGTATGACAGACAGAAAACCCCTGAATTCATATAGAAAAAGCATCCTGATTTCCCTGAGAGCTAAAGGAACAATTTTTTTTTTAATTAACTGCACAAAATGGAACTCCTAGAAAAAGGAGATGAAGTTTCATTTACCATAAATTGGTGCCTATATGAATTAAACACATTTCACTTAAGCCTCATGGAGGCCTTAGTGTATTTTCAAAGGGACAGAATTTCTGAATATCTTTCCTAACCAGTCACTTAAACCACTGGGAGAGGTTTATTATTATTTTTGCCTTAGATCAAATAAAATTTAGTAATACAACTTGCGGTTAAATTCTTAAGGTTAAAAATTTGAAAGTTATGTCTATCTAAATAGCTATAACTGTCAAAATATTTTTCTTCTGCTAGACTTTAGATCAGGCTTATATGGTTCTGTGGAATTCACTAGAATTTTTCACACCTATCACAGCAGTCTGGTTAGTAGAAATGTTTTCCAATATTGTATGCATTTCAGCACTGACTTTGCTGGTTTGCCTCCCATTTGTTTCCTTTCCTGTATTTTGTCACAGATTTATAGCATCTGTATGACAGTAAATTTTTCAGCACTGGGTAATAAGCTATGAGGTTCCTTTTAGCACATCTATTAATTTTCTGCCATCTTCTTCATTTCCTGTATTTTATTTGACATAGTAGTTTATTTATGAACTGCTTCTTTATTGATATTTACCTTAATCTTTTTTATTTCTCTGTTTAATTTAGGAAAGAGCTTGGCTCATCAGGTCTTAAGGGTTCCTATGCCAAACCCGTAAGAACATACATGAACACCAAGATAGCTGGTTTTCAGGCACTGGGTAATAGATGAGAGTAAATGAATCACAACAAATAATCTGGTCAATAGACTAGATTCTCTTTTCCCTCACATTTATTCAAGAAATAACATGTCAAACATAATATTCTGCATATTGATGGGTTTGGATATTTGGACAGTGCTGCTTCACCAACAGTGACCACATGAAGTTGTTCCTGTTCCTTTACTTAATAAGCCAGCTCACGTTTCCATAAGGCCGCATTTCCCCTCTTGCACCCAATGTGCAGGGAACAAGGCTGCGCTGTAATTTGGACAGATGGCTGCAGCACAGCTTGCTGCAGTTCATGCCTTTAGCTCCAGATATGGAGGTGATGCTTTTATATAAGCACAGTGTAACACAGAGTATGAAGCTGAAGCTTAATTTCAAGGATTCCTCAGAGGTGCTACACTGAAAATTGTTTTCTATGTACTTTTCTGCAAATGCAGTGGAATCTTTGTGGAGACCCAGTGCAATACGGAAGGAAACCAGCTAAAGTAAATTCACTTATTGTTTAAAAAAATCATCTCAGTCAATTTTTGTGCAATTAGAGTCATTCTACTATGAGTCTTGTTGTTCTGTAATGGAATTCAGTTCTTCAAACAACCAAATAGCTGTGCTATAAAAAAATTAAAACTCCAGATTTCTTTGCAAGAATTAAAATACAGTCGCCATCCTATTCACTGTGTTAATAGGTAAGGCTGACTGAAGGGTACCACAGAGCTGTTTGGCAAAGATGTGCTTTTAAATTAAAGCCAAAGGGATGGACTGTGCCCCCTAATAAGGGACTGATCCTTTCTGTCAGACCTCCAGCTGGGTAGCCAAAGGAAAAAGCTACACAAGATTTGAGAATTTTGATGCCCCACAGAATCACAGAATCACAGAATCAGTACGGTTGGAAAAGACCTGTAAGATCATCGAGTCCAACCTGGGGGGGGGGGGGGGGGGGGGGGGAAACAAAAAAACAAAACAAAAAAAAAAAAACAAAAAACAAAAAAAACCCACAAAACCCACGCCACACAACAACAATAACAAGCCACAACCCACCCAACACCACACAGCACCATGTCCATCAAGCTACATCCCACAATGCCACATCCACACGCTCCTTGAATACCTCCAGGGAGGGTGACTCTACCACCTCCCTGGGCAGCCTATTCCAGTGTTTCACCACTCTCTCAGTGAAGAACTTTTTCCTAATGTCTAGCCTGAACCTCCCCTGTCGCAACTTGAGGCCATTTCCTCTAGTCCTGTCACTAGTCACTTGGGAGAAGAGACCAACACCCACCTCTCTGCAACCCCCTTTCAGGTAGTTGTAGAGAGCGATAAGGTCTCCCCTCAGCCTCCTCTTCTCCAGGCTAAACAACCCCAGCTCGCTCAGCCGCTCCTCATAAGACTTGTGTTCCAGACCCCTCACCAGCTTCGTCGCCCTTCTCTGGACACGCTCCAGCACCTCAATGTCCTTCTTGTAGTGAGGGGCCCAAAACTGAACACAGTATTCGAGGTGCGGCCTCACCAGAGCCGAGTACAGAGGCATGATCACCTCCCTGCTCCTGCTGGCCACACCATTTCTGATGCAAGCCAGGATGCCGTTGGCCTTCTTGGCCACCTGGGCACACTGCTGGCTCATATTCAGCCGGGTGTCGATCAACACCCCCAGGTCCTTTTCTGCAGGGGAACTTTCCAGCCACTCATCCCCAAGCCTGTAGCGTTGCCTGGGGTTGTTGTGGCCGAAGTGTAGAACCCGGCACTTGGCCTTATTGAACTTCATCCGGTTGGCCTCAGCCCATCGATCCAGCCTGTCCAGATCCCTCTGCAGAGCCTTCCTACCCTCAAGCAGATCAACACTCCCGCCCAACTTGGTGTCATCTGCAAACTTGCTGAGGGAGCACTCTATCCCCTCATCCAGATCATCAATGAAGATATTAAACAAGACCGGTCCCAAAACCGAGCCCTGGGGGACTCCGCTTGTGACCGGCCGCCAGCTGGATTTCACCCCATTCACCACAACCCTCTGGGCTCGGCCATCCAGCCAGTTTTTTACCCAGCGAAGAGTGTACCTGTCTAAACCACAGGCCGCCAGCTTCTCTAGGAGAATACTGTGGGGAACAGTGTCAAAGGCTTTGCTGAAGTCCAGGTAGACAACATCAACAGCCTTCCCCTCATCCACTAGGTGGGTCACCTGGTCATAGAAAGAGATCAGGTTGGTCAAGCAGGACCTGCCTTTCATGAACCCGTGCTGGCTTGGCCTGATCCCTTGGGTAACCTGCACGTGTCCCGTGAGCGCCCTCAAGATGAGCCTCTCCATAACCTTCCCCGGCACCGAGGTCAGGCTGACAGGCCTGTAGTTCCCCGGATCCTCCTTCCGACCCTTCTTGTAGATGGGCGTCACGTTGGCAAGCCTCCAGTCATCCGGGACCTCCCCCGTTGACCAGGACTGTTGATAAATGATGGAGAGCGGCTTGGCAAGCTCTTCCGCCAGTTCCCTCAGCACCCTTGGGTGGATGCCATCAGGCCCCATAGACTTATGAGTGTCCAGGTGGCATAGCAGGTCGTTAACTGCTTCCTCCTGGATCATGGGGAGCCTATTTTGCCCTCCATCCCTGTCATCCAGCTCAGGGGGACGGATACCCTGAGGATACCCGGTGTGGCTGTTAAAGACTGAGGCAAAGAAGGCATTAAGTACCTCAGCCTTTTCCTCATCCTTCGCGACAAGGTTCCCCGCCGCATCCAGTAGAGGATGGAGATCCTCCTTGGCCCTCTTTTTGCTGTTAATGTATTTATAGAAGCTTTTTTTGTTGTCCCTCACGACCGTGGCCAGGTTGAGCTCTAGCTGGGCTTTCGCCTTCCTAATTCCCTCCCTGCATGACCTAACGAGGTCCTTGTACTCTTCTTCACTTGCCTGCCCCTTTTTCCAGAGGTGGTAAGTTCTCTTTTTTTCCCCAAGCCTCAGCATAAGCTCCTTGTTGAGCCAGGCCGGCCGTCTTCCCCGCCGGCTCTTCTTACGGCACACGGGCACTGCCTGCTCCTGCGCCTTCAAGATTTCCTTCTTGAAGAGGGTCCAGCCTTCCTGGGCCCCTTTGCCCTTCAGGACCGTCTCCCAAGGGACCCTCCCGACCAGTGTCCTGAACAGGGCAAAGTCTGCCCTCCGGAAGTCCATGGTAACGGTGTTGCTCACCCGCCTCCTTACTTGGCTAAATATTGAAAACTCTATCATATCATGGTCGCTAAGCCCAAGACGGCCTCCGACCTTCACTTCACCCACCAGACCCTCTCTGTTCGTAAACAGCAGGTCAAGCAGGGCACCTTCCCTTGTAGGCTCGCTTACCAGCTGCGTCAGGAAGTTATCTTCGACACACTCGAGGAACCTCCGGGACTGTTTCCTCTTAGCTGTGTTGTACTTCCAGCAGACATCCGGTAAGTTGAAGTCCCCCACAAGAACGTTTCCATGTTGTGTCCTGTAGACTGTGATAGCAGAAGGACTGCCAGGCAGGCTGTCAGCAGTTTGGGATGACTGTGGTCATGATATTTGAAAACACGGTACTAAATGTGGTTGTGTATTTGTAAAAGGAAGGGAAGGAGTTGTGAGATTTGCTTAAATCAGTGTTCTGGGGGAGTAGGCTTCTTCACTGATTGACTGACAAAGGTGTAGGTACTCCTGTTAACCACTGCTCAAAACCAAAAGGAGTGAATATGTGCTATTGGTGTTTTACAGCACAGATCAAAGAAGGCATACATTTCACAGCTTTCAGAGGTCTGAACTCTTCTGCACCCTGTAATTTTACATTCATGTAAACAAAGTTTCTGCCATTTAATTTCTAGGTTCCCATTTTTTTCATTTACTCTTTACTTTCCAAAAAGAAATGGAAGAAGAAGCAGTAAAGAGATATTTCTACCCTCTCATTAGTTACGGATACTTTCTAAAGTCTAGTTTTAATTCATGTTTCATCAGGGTCATTGTTGTGGCCAAACAAAAGGTGCTTTCTGAAGTTATCAGCCTACCAAAGGAATTCACAGACCTAGTGTCAACAAACTTGACTTATTGTGTAGGGAATATAGTAACTTGAAATATATGATAGATGTAACATTATTACATCTTTCCTTTTCTTACAACTACAAAATACTTCTATGTCTCCCCCTTGCTACCATTAGCTCTATACTTTCAGTCACCCGTTAGAGTTTTATAAGTCATTTGCACTTTAAACCAATTCTTTTGTTGTCTGTCACCCTCTATTGCTTCCAATGTGAATACATGTATGCACAGCAGACACTAGCTGGGTGGATAGTTGGGCATCGTCCTGGGTATATAACCTGATTCATCCTCTGTTCATTACCTTCCTTCACGACAAGCAGCACTTGCTGCCCTGCTTCAGCCAGGCATCTCCAGATTTTGGCTGCCTGCTCAGCTGTGCTCCTGGTATGCCACACTAACCTATTCCCAAGACACAGGTGTTTTCAGACAGCTCTTCATTCTGCTTGTTTAGCCCAGAGAATAGATACCAGCCTTGAAACAAAAGTTGTTCTTTGATGATGCTGAATGTTCTCATTTTCTAGCTGGTGTGCCCGTGCCTGAATATATATACCATGTGTGCTAATCTCTCCCTGAGATGACTTTTGGAGGTGATATCTCTCAGAAGATGGAAAATGAGACTCAGATACCAGCAAAAGTACAAGCCTTCCAAATGCCTTTGAAGTGTGAACATTGATTTGATCCACAGTTTTGCATATTCTCATGTGAAGGTTGCAGCATCTAACATCTTGGATGAGGGAAAGGCTGTTGCTGTTGTCTACCTGGACTTTAGTAAAGCCTTCGACACTGTCCCCCACAGTATTCTCCTGGAGAAGCTGGCAACTCGTGGCTTAGACAGGTGCACTCTTTGCTGGGTAAAAAACTGGCTGGACGGCTGAGACCAGAGAGTCGTCGTGAATGGAGTGAAATCCAGTTGGCGGCCGGTCACAAATGGAGTCCCCCAGGACTCAGTTTTGGGGCCGGTCTTGTTTAATATATTTATCGATGATCTGGATGAGGGGATTGAGTGCTCCCTCAGCAAGTTTGCAGATGACACCAAGTTGGGCGGGAGTGTTGATCTGCTCGAGGGTAGGAAGGCTCTGCAGAGGGATCTGGATAGGCTGGATGGATGGGCCGAGGCCAATCATATGAGTTTCAACAAGGCCAAGTGCTGGGTCCTGCACTTTGGTCACAACAACCCCATGCAACACTACAGGCTTGGGGAAGAGTGGCTGGAAAGCTGCCCCACAGAAAAGGACGTGGGGGTGTTGATTGACAGCTGGCTGAATATGAGTCAGCAGTGTGCCCAGGTGGCCAAGAAGGCCAACGGCATCCTGGCCTGTATCAGAAATAGTGTGGCCAGCAGGAGGAGGGAGGTGATTGTGCCCCTGTACTTGGTGCTGGTGAGGCCACACCTCAAATACTGTGTTTGGTTTTGGGCCCCTCACTACAAGAAGGACATTGAGGTGCTGGAGCGTGTCCAGAGAAGGGCGACGAAGCTGGTGAGGGGTCTGGAGCACAAGTCTTCTGAGGAGCTGCTGAGGGAACTGGGGTTGTTGAGTCTGGAGAAGAGGAGGCTGAGGGGAGACCTTATCACTCTCTACGATTACCTGAAAGGGGGTTGCAGAGAGGTGGGTGTTGGCCTCTTCCCCCAAGTGACTAGCGACAGTACAAGAGGAAATGGTCTCAAGTTGTGCCAGGGGAGGTTTAGGCTGGATATTAGGAAAAAATTCTTTACTGAGAAAGCAGTGAAGCATTGGAACAGGCTGCCCAGGGAGGTGGTGGGGTCACCATCACTAGAGGCATTCAAGGAACGTGTGGACCTGGCATTGTGGGACATGGTTTAATGGGCATGGTGGTGTTGGTTGATGGTTGGACTTGATGACCTTACAGGTCTTTTCCAACCGTAGTGATTCAGTGATTCTGTGATTCTGTGATTTTACGACATTTATATGTGGAGCCTTATCTCAGGGAAGCCTTATTTATATGACCTGAGATTTGGAACTGAAAACCTTCCAGGTGGTCAGTCCTATCAAAGTCAACAAATTTCAGGGCAAGCCAGTAAGTATGGAATTTTAGAACATGTAGAAAAATCAGCCTTTAAGCCAAGACGATTTGCTAATGTAGCTATGGCTTTGCCAAAGTTTCGGCTGGCCCATATCCGGCTGACTCACCTGTCTGGGCAGACAGACCCTAGTAATAACTATCTATTTCAATATTGCTGTGAAGCTGTGGACACCTATCTAGGGTAATCAAGCTGAGATTGCCCAGAGCTTTAGTATCTACAGCTATGGAAAGGTTAGAGGCATATCATAAGAAATAACAAGACAATCTGAACTTGCACAACCTAAAAGGGAAGTTTTTGCACGCGTGAACAATTCCTTAGTACTGAAGGCTTTATCATCCTTTGAATCTGTTCCATGTTCAGGCCCACAGAAATCTTCCCTGAAATAAGGGCTATAGAAATGCCATCACATTTGTGCTTGAAGTGCATATAACTGCCATTGCTCATTTGCATGATGAAAGCTTAAATTAGCTCTATATCACATCTATAATGGAAGCACAAGCATGGGATATAGATCTACAGTATGATCGCCTTATAAAATATAATATAAAATATAGAAATTATGGCAAAACTAATTGAATAGTATAGACAATTACTAAAATCTGATGTGACTATTAACTTAGTCATAGAATCATATAATTTCTTATAATTTCTTATAATTTCTTATTGCATCACTTAGATAATGACTATTTATTTGTTGCAACTTTTCATCAGAGTACAGTAGCAGCTTGCTGGATAAAGTATATTTCTTCAAGAAATATCCCTAATTAGCTTGTAGTAAGGTAAAAAGAACATGCCAGTTTTCAGCCCATGAACTTAACGTAAATGAAACTTGAAACAAATCTCATAACATCTCTGCTTCATTTTCTACCCGGGCATATCTTTTCCATTTCTACCATCAGAAAGACTTTGCAAAACACAGGTAAGTTATGTACCAAGGCAGCCATCCTCAGGTTTTTGTAACAGTAGGTAAAGTGAGTCTTCCACAGCCTCCAGTGTGAGTGAAATCAAAAAGCAAAGGCAAATAGTACAGCTATTGCACCATCAAATATTTTACTTCTTTGACACCAGAATAGGACTATAGCTTTTGCACCTCATCCAGAGGAGTTGGGTGCTACCAAAGAGACTGAAGGGATGCAGCCATTACAATTTCTTTGGAGAGAAAAATCTCTGTTTTAAAGTTAATTAAGGTTCCATTAACATTAATCAAAGCAAATGAGTTAGGGGAAATGACGGGATAAAAGTTGCATTCCTGCATTAATAGCTGTAGTCATATTCAAATTTAGCATTAAAGTTTTTTAGATAATTTGGGTGTCTCCCCCCACTCTTGCTAAAGAGTAGAATCCAAATCTGGACAAGGGCATGCACACACTGTGACTGGCTGCAGACACCTTGTGAAGGTAAAGACAAATGCCTGAGAATGAAATTCAGAACTAATCAACATGCTGAGCAGCACCCAAAACCAGCATGTACTCAGCCCCGTGGAGGTAGCCATCTGGACGTGGCTTAAAGTTGTCCCTGCTTTCAGGGCTGCAGGGAGGCACTGCAATGGATTTTGGATACTTGTAGATACTGGTTACTCCCTGACTGAGCAAGGAATCACTCTCTTCTTCTAACCATGGCCAGGAAAAACATTCGAGCAACTGGAGAGCCAGGGCCAGTTTCAGTCTGTGATCAAAGAAAAGATTGTGTGTCTTCCCATGCTGTCAACAACATGTGGGGATGGGCATTACTACAGCTTCCGGTGAAGCTGTTCTACTGTGGAGGAGAAAAGTGTCCCAACTGTTTTATAGCCAGAGAAAGAAGAAAATCAAGAGGAAGATGACTGCACATCTGCTGGTTAAGGTGTGTTAATGGAAGGGTGCATGCAGTTCTGGGTTCGAGCTCCTCAAGAACCGTTTATGCATTTTACACTGACTTACCATGTTTAGACGGTCATTTAGAAATACTTTTGGGCAATGAGGCCAAAACACAGGTTTTCCAGCTCCCAACCAAGTGTCCTACTTTCTGAAATAAGTAGGGTTTGGGTTTTATGTTCAAGACAGGGCAAAGCACCTAAAGCATGACACTGCAGTCAGCTGAGAGCAAATGTGGGGGCTCAGCGACTCTTTGCCCCCCTCGGTGCAGCCTCACGCTCTGCAGCTTCCTCATCTGCTCCTGAAGTGTTCGATGAATCGTAAAATCAGTTCACAGGGACAGACTTGCCAGTGGGACATTCTCCCCAAAGGGGTAAGTTTGGGATCGGCCCCTAACTGTGCCAGGGCATAAGAGGCATTTTCCCATTCCCTGTTGAGTCTGGCAGCAGTCAGGTGAGAGTTTTTTGGATTACGTTGTCTTTTTGCATTGGCACCTTAACTACTCTCGAAGCAGCTCAAGTTTGCCAAAGCTCAGCTTTAGACCATTTCTGGGGCTGGTTCTTAAAGATACATCTAGGTACCTAAATACAATGCCCTGATGTTTAAATAACTGAACAGTTTTTGGTTAACAGTCTCTAATTGGATTTCAAGCTAGCTTGTGTACAAGTGTAAGAAGACGAGATTTAAATTTAATAGTACTTTAAGTAAAAAAGTCTGGAAAAGCTGAGATTATGTGGACAAAACCACCCATATTAAATGTTTCCTCTGCCAACTTAGTAAATATTCATTCAAGTAAATAGCTTGGAAAAATTAATTGGCCCATGAGGAGCTGTCATGTTAAATTTGGATGCTGGATTCAGAGTTAGAAACTGTGAAATAGAGAATCTTCAGTTCCTTTTTTAAGGGCAAATCTAATGTAGTCAGGAGTCAGCAAAGCACCAGAATAATAAACCAGTTGTCAAAGAAGCAATATTACCTATTTGGACTGGGAAGCTGCAGGCTGTTTGTCTTAATCTAAAATTCCTAATAGCACCTGCCCATTAATTGAACACGTCGAACACATACAAGTTAAGGCAAAATAAAACTACTATTTATTAAACATTTACACAAACTTATACTACTGTTGAAAGTGGAGCTGAATGGACAATTGGGTTTTTTTGTCAGTGGATGGAAAGAATAAATAAATAAATGAGATCCATTCAGATCAACAGGATATTGATCCTTGTGATCCCACTCCATTTTTCCCTCACTAGAAAGAGCGAGTAAAAAGGAAAGCTCAAGCTAACTGTTCCCCTAGGACAATCATTTGGGAAACCTATCTTAAAAGAATACACTATTTAAAAGAAAAAGGAATAGTCTCAGAAGTAGAGGTTATTATAATGTGAAAATAATCCATAGTATGTTGATAGTTACTTTCCAGAGCAGGGCTGAGTAGTCACCTCAGGAAGAACAGGGAGCCACCATATCTAATACAAGTTACTTAAACATTAGATATTGGAAAAGAAGCATACAACCACCTGCATGTTGACAATCATGCTGCAAAAATGCTTTTTTTTTCTTTTTTTCTTTTTTCCCCAGCTGAATTTTTTTATTAATTCCAGTTGAATTCTTGTTTTGCTTTCAGTTTGACAAAAACAAGAAAGTGTTCAGCAAAAAGTTCAATGCTTCTCGAAAGTTTAGTATGCTTTTCTATTGATCCCAGAGCAAACCTTATTTTCTCTACTATGGTTCATATTTATTGTGTCCTGGCTGTTACCAAATAATTTGCAGTTTTCACGTGGTGAACTCACAAAAATTCTTAATGAACTTTACTAAAGATTGAGCAATAAGTATACATACATATATGAGAAAGAAAAAGACATAATTAAGAATTATTACATAAGGGCAAACACTGTAATTCAAACAATGTTTATATATGTAGACATATAAATATAAAAACGTGTATAAACATATAAACATGTATGCACTCAAATGTACAGATACATAAATTCATATTGTTCTTTAAACTGTAGTTGAATACAGAAGATAAAAATAATTATTTCGCAACCTTTTGTGCAAAACCTTTTAAACTAAAAGATTACTTATGTGTGTTTTTTCTCCCAGTAACCAATAGGTTATTTTCTAAAAGACATATCATGTGACTATTTTACTTTCTTTTAAATTACTTTTAGATACAGAAATCCTAACTCTTTTTATTTAACTAAAAGTTGCGTGGTGAACTTTATTTATGCTTAAAAAAGAAGTTAATTGTTAGTTCAGTTCAAATCGTCAAGCCATAAATAAGTTCACAATTGTGTGTTATGTTCATACTCCACTCAAGGCAAAATCTGATCACAGATTTGTACTGGGAACAAATTCTTTCATAAAAAGAAAAAAAAATCTGCTATGAAGAAAACTGAAAGTTATCGGATATCTCCCATAGGAAGGAACTCTGATAATATGGGATAGTGAGTCTGGCAGGCTCAGACAAGGTCCTTAACGAAGTGCCAGAACACCACAGACTACACTGACCCCATAGTCAGAAGTTTGGTTCAGAGTTTTGGCCAAACTCTAATTTCCTCCTATTTCACGGAATGTCAGAACCAGTCCCTTGGCAAATATGACAGCTAGGAGCTATTATCCTTGCATTTTCAAAGAAATAAGATGCAATGGCTCCTTTTATCACTTTGATTATCTTCTCCTTTTCTGTAACAAAAAGGAAGTGGTTTTACTCTTAGAACTGATGGTGTCAAAATAACTTAATCTTGGATGTTTTAGTTAATTTAAAGAGGGAAAGGTGCAAAGACGAGTGCATCATATCCTTGGGACAGTAAAAGTTTTTTGGCAAACTTTGGATATTCAAATATTACAGTAAAAACTCCTACAAGCTATGAAATAAATTACACAGACTCATAATGTATGGTACTCAGTTGAATACCTGTATCTAATTTTAGAAATATTTGAAACACCACAGAAATCCTTTGCTAACATTCATTTAAGGTTTAATAGAGTTTTTATGAAAATAGATCTGCAAATCCTGTAATTTTATAAGATGCTTAAATCAAGGCCAGTGAAGGAGAGGGAAAATACTGTATTGCTCTAGGATATATGCTACTTTGGAATAAAAAAAGAGCTGATTTTTTCTCTGACAATATCTTTTTCTTGTCTCCCTGCACATGCACAGATACTTCATCCCCTGAGGACGGCCAAAGTTACTCATTCACATCCATCCAATGCCCTCTATAATCTGATATTGGTCACCAACAGTTGCTAATGTTAGCTATTTCATTGAAGCGTATATGTTGCCATAATCAGATTATATATGTATTTATCAGAAACTTTTCTGAGCACATCTTCTAGTTAACATGGATCTGCAAAGTAAAGACTGTTAACTGCTGTTAGCTGTGGAAGCTAACTCCCTTCCAGATGCTATCAGATGCCAAAATGAACAGGTTCAAACAGTAATTCCTTGAAACGGACTCTTGAAATTATTTGATTTATTCTTTAAACAACGCAAATATAATAATCTTCCTTAATAACTAATATTTACTCCATGTAAGCTCCGTGTTTCTATATCCTCAAAGGAAAACAAGAAGAAAATGGTCCACAGTACCATGACTATATAGTTGAGTAAAACATTCTTCTTTGTGGGAAAAGTTGGAAAGCTCTGTTGTGCTGCTGCAGACATTTAATACATTGAAGTCTTATATTACACCACTCCCTCTTTTTGTCCACTCTCTGCTGCTGAGTTTTCACAGCATCTTGAGATGCCCTAGAGATGTTTCCAGTATTGTCAGAAGTGCCAATGGATTTCAGTTTATCTATTTATTCCTTTGTGAAAATGTACTAATTTCAGCTTTCATTAGTAAATGGGTAAAAATAATTTTAGCGTCTACTATACACCGCTCAAGTTGCTGCTGTCACCAGCCATAAGCAGCTCAGGTTAAAAACAGGCACCAAAACTAGTAAGACCCCTCTCCTGGCCAGGTAACAGCCAGGCTGTGAAACAGCCAGGCAGCACTGCCTGCATCAAGGCCCCCCCACCAAGGGCATCACCCCTCCAGCAGACCCTCCCCTCCAGCCACTTCCCAGCACAGGTCTCCCTGCAAGTACCCGATCCCCACCCCTCCATGCACTATGTGCATTATCTTGTCTGAAAAAATATTAGACATTTTGGCAAATAAGAAAGCCAAAACCCCACAAAAAGCAAAAGATAAATTATGAGGCTTCAAGGCATAACCTGTAGTATATAAATATAGTAATTCATGAACGATTATACCATCAAGTTTCCAGTTTTGCTTCCTATATTTTTTAATATGCCCTAAGAACATCTTCGCTTTGTTACCAGCCGACACCAGGTAACTGTGTTTGCTAAGGTGTCATTTACTACATGTTTGCAAGATGTTTCAGCCACTTTAGAAAATCGAGGTAAAAGAATGAACAAGTATGCATGGATTGTCTTTCATCTATGAAGAATTTACTCTGTCATCATGTTTCTGAATTATGCCAATCTTCCATAAAGTCTACATGAATTCTCTAGTATTCATTTACCTTTGTCAAGTGATAGACACACCGTTTATCATTAATTAGTGACCATGATTGTGTTAATGCATATAATGCTTAATATAAGGCCAAACCGAAGTCATCATTTAAGTAGCTATTCATGAACTACAAATCATAACTTAAGTGTGCAAGCCCAATTTTTTTTTCTATCAATACTTTCTTAATTTGAATCCTAAACAGAAAGTTAAAGTCAAATATTATCACATACCTTTCTCAATTTTTGTTAGGATGTTGGAAAAAAAGTCAACTTCTCTCCTTGCATACCAGCCTCCTTTGTGTGTATGCTTGCTCCATGCAAACTTATGGATGTTTCATGACCGTTCTTTGAGCAAGGAGATCCTTGCCTTTTAACTTGAGAGATAATCTCATCTCCGACCCCCTTCTCATCTGACAAGGACAGCTTGCTTACAACAACTTGTTGCATATAAAGAATTTTGGATTGTCCCTGTCTTTATGTTCTAGAGAGCTTCTATCAGTCTTTTGTCTAAAAGCTAAGCATTCTTTCCCAAATCCATCTTTGTTTCCATACACAGATTTCTGTCCTGTCTTATTGATTGATCCTAAGAGATAGCTACTGTCACAGAACAGATGCTTTTAAAGCATTTATTAATACTTGTTTTCACTGATGAAGAGAAGGGATTAGGTACTTCTTTCTCCTCTAGCTGATGTCACCCTGAATTACTCCTTGGGGGTTGGTTCCTGTAATGTTATTTTTTGTAACATTGCAAGTTATCACTGCCAAAGCCATGTCTCAAAACAGAAAGGGAAAAATTAAAAATCTCCACTGCGATTTCTTGTTTCCACGAAGAAATCATGTCCAGTAGAATTAAACTATGTTTTTAAAGATAAAGTGATTTTGACTCTGCTGACATTCTTTAGAGTTTAAAGAGATATAAACCATATGTTATATGACATTCGATACATGACTTGTTGTTTTGTGGAGATAGGCTACATCACACTTGACCTTGAAATGCAGTGGAAATAGTAACCTAAAAGTGTTTGTAGGAATCTAAAGGAAATTCACACAAACCTTCAGTGATCCATTCATAACACAACAGTGCTTATTTAATGAATACAGTTATAACATGAACACAAGAGAATTTCAAATTCCTTTGTGGTTCTAAATGAATAGTTCACGTACGTCAGTATCTCTTGTGTGTATGCCTCTAGATAAATTTAAGACTGGTTCTATTACATTTATTGTACTAATCCTGAGGCATCTGAGATTAAATTTTCTTTTGGGAGAATTAGCCTTTTATTCCTACCCTTCACTTTCTTTCCTATAAATAATTTTTAATATATATGTCACCATATTACATTATAATATATGTTAATCACTATATTTATTATGTGTCAACTGGAGGTTACCATATTTCTCTGAGCAGGACTTTTAAAAGACTTTTTGAAAAACATTTTAAAAGCCTAGAAAAAATTACAAATACTTCCTACTTGCCAAAGTGTAGCATTTTGTTAAATCTTTTAAACGTAGTTTAACAGGCAAGGTGTAATTTGTTGTTAAAATATATCACCAAATTTTGCTATTAAAGTAAACAACATTTAAGCCCCACATTCACCTCACTTCTGGCCATCCATAACCTCTGCCTTTTTCCTACATCTTTGTTGTGCTCTCTGTTCTGGCTCCTCAGAGCAGGTAGTTTAGTATGGGAATGTTTACCCAGGTAGCATTGCTAACTGCAATAGTTTGGGATAAGCCAGAAGGAGCAAGGTGAGAAAGTACTATGTAGCCTGCTGAGCCAAGGATTTGGTGTGGAAAGGGAATCAGTCAAGATGAAGAGCATAGTCTGATCTCAGAGAAAGTTATTATGGTTCCATCACCACTTCTGACACTCCTGTTTTGACTCATTTCTGTTTTTCAGTTTTACTTCTAAGAGCTTTTTTTATTTTCCTAGTATTATGATTTGTAAAATTAACAACAGCAGTCTTTCAGGTGATTATCTGCCTTCTACTTTCGATCTTTTGCAAAAAGTAGAAGAAAATCTGCTCAACCCACGCACCAAATGATCTCTATGGTCCATAGATAATTACATAAATAAAGTATAGAACATTTTCTTCATTAGAAGTCATTGTGGAAGTTGTTTCTATGCTAAGATACAGTTCTTAAATATTCTGACCCCTGCACTTTAGAAGTCCAAGTTTCTATTTCAAAATGCAGTGGATTATATACAGCTAACTGGAATCAATAAAACGTAAGTCCTCTGATACATTTGATCTCTTTAATGATTTCTCTCACATATGTCAACTTTGTACAAAAGAAGCACAGTATCATAACTGCTTATGCCTCTAGATTTTTTGTGGCTTAGATCACAACATTCTCAAGAAATAGAAGTATAATTTTTCATTTTGTATTGCTCTTTTTCCTTTGCTCACTTTATTTTAGATGTTATGGACATTTTATTCAGGCAATATCACTCCTGCTACTCACTTCCACAGATAAAATAATTTCAGCTTGAAGTTTATGCAAACCGAGACACATGAACCAGGAGATTATATTCAAGGTTAAAAATGTAAGTATGGAATTCATAATTGTCTCCAGAGATATAATTATGTGATGAGGAGAGGTGTTTTAATTGCTATCTTGGAAAACGATTGCATATAGCTATTACATTCAAAGCTGCATGTAAAACAAAGAAATGGCACAAACTAAAGAAAAGAAACTATCCAATCCCCTGAACAATTTCAGAAATTCTTTTTACATACATAGCACATGATTTTCTTTCACTTCCGTTGGCTTCAAAGTAATTTCTAGAAAATGCCCTGTGCCACCTAACATTTAATTTTCCTAACTACTGTTTATGTTTCCAAACTGAACAACTCTCTCATGGCAATGCATTGCTATGAGACCTCACACAATTGGGATTCAATACAGTAAATTTTGTGAAATGAAATATATAACTTGCTTTCCATGGGTTTCCTATTTTAAGTGTTGTCTGCATTCGCATATTTCTGCTGTCTCAATACGTTCTGTTTCTGCAGGATATCTATTATTGCTCTCTCTAAAACAAAGGGAAGAATTCTGTTTCCTTTTTTTTTAAAACAAATTCCCTGACCTGCAATGTAGAAATTATGAAGTATGGGAAGGCCTTTTGAAAGGCCTATACATTCTGGAAAACTTAAACACACTCCTGTTTTTGCAAGCAGTGATAAAAGTAAAAAAAAAGTCAGTCTCATATGACAATTTCCTATCTCTAATTCAACAGCCACATCAGAACATAATAATTTGATACCAATATTTTCAGTTGTCTTCAATTTTGTTGCAGAATACTAGTAAAAAAGCCCAGCCAAAGACTACTGAAATAGTGTAGAGAAATCACCAGTATGTTTAACTCAGTTTTGCTCTATCTTGGTTTGGTCTGCCTTTTTCGTAGATTCAAAGTACAGTCATTATAAAGCCTCTCATATCTATTTCCTTAGATAAACCATTTCATTAATCAGCATAGCCAATTATGTCTAACTGTCAGCTTCAGTGATTAATGAAATGGTTTATCTTAGGAAATAAATACGATTTTTTTTTTTAAATTTTTGTATTAAACCCCCCTAAATTTAAAGGGAGGGCAGCAGATGCAGGTTATTGCCATAACAATTCCAAACAATGAGGCGCCGTACTTTTTTTTATGATTTGGTATTCATCAATTCCCCCTGACTTGAAATACAAAAAAATCACTTACGTAAGGTTTCTCATTAAAGAAAAAGAAAGATCTAAATGCTCTCTTTTTTTCTTTTTCTCCTGTTACTAGTACGAAAACAAATAGAAATCCAAGTTCAATTTTAAAGAAATTTCTTCTTCTTGTACACCTTTGTCACTCTGCTTGTGGAATAATATACTGTGTGTGCTAAAACTGGTAGCTTGGTTTGAATAAAATCCCAATTCTTTCTCAGTGAATCACCAGTTAATAGGGAAGCTCTGGGAAGATGGAGGCAGGGAAGATAGAGGGGAGAGGAGTCAGGCTCAAGATGCTCAGGTGTCCTTGGAGCACAGAGCTGTGAGGAAGTTCTGGATCACTGAGTCTGGTAACTTGGTATCACAAGCGTCATGTATTATGCTCACTCATGGTTTACACTCAGTCATGATTAAAAATTGTTATTTTTCTGCCCTCCCCCACTCTTGTTGGAAGGTTATTTTTGATATTTTCTGTTCCAATAGTTGGAAACCTTTTAATCATCAGCCTAAGTTATTTATAATACTTCTGCACGCATTTTCCTGATTTCTACCCTGATGTGTCTATAGACTGTCATTGTATACCAGACTACCCTGTTCGCTAGACCAGATGAACCCATGTACTTTTAATCTTAAGTTTTTCTGGTCCTGATCTCTTTCTGCATTACCTACCTATATGCAAAATCTTTCAGGAATAACAGCACTAGACTTTGCTTTTGGGTACTTGCACTTCCTTCATCATTAACTTTAAACTCTGTCAGTTTAACCTCTGGGAATTTAATCTGTGTTAATACTCAGTTAGTGTGCAGCAATAAAGCTACAAAACAGTCAGTGTATAATTAACTCTTTTTAGGCAAATTCAAGATCTATTCCATAAATGAAAAGACAGCATAAGACAAAAATTACAGAGTCAAGTTTAGATGCTTACAGTATAGGTCTCAACAGCTAAGCGAGTTAACCTATACTCCATTTACATGAATTTTAGGCAATGACTCATCTGATTTATTTCAGATGCCTACTATAGGCCCAGATGAACTTCTTTCTTGACCTCAGTGATAAGGTTTGTAGTAAGTGTAAAAGGAAACTCAGGTGACTTACATGAGACCATTTCCTCTTGTCCTATCCCTTGTCACTTGGGAAGAGACAAACACCCACCTCGTTACAACCTCCTTCCAAGTAGTTGTAGAGAGCGATAAGGTCTCCCCTCAGCCTCCTATTCTCCAGACTGAACAACCCCAGTTCTCTCAGCCGCTCCTCATAAGACTTGTGCTCTAGACCCCTCACCAGCTTCATTGCCCTTCTCTGGACACGCTCCAGCACCTCAATGTCCTTCTTGTAGAGAGGGGCCCAAAACCAAACACAGTATTCGAGGTGTGGCCTCACCAGCGCCGAGTACATGGGCACGATCACTTCCCTACTCCTGCTGGCCACACTGTTTCTGATACAGGCCAGGATGCTGTTGGCCTTCTTGGCCGCATGGGCACACTGCTGGCCCATCTTCAGCCGGCTGTCAATCAACACCCCCACGTCCTTTTCTGTGGGGCAGCTTTCCAGCCACTCGTCCCCAAGCCTGTAGCGTTGCATGGGGTTGTTGTGACCAAAGTGCAGGACCCAGCACTTGGCCTTGTTGAAACTCATACAATTGGCCTCGGTCCATTGATCCAGCCTGTCCAGATCCCTCTGCAGATCCTTCCTACCCTCAAGCAGATGAACACTCCCACCCAACTTGGTGTCATCTGCAAACTTACTGAGGATGCACTCGATTCCCTCATCCAGATCATTGATAAAGATATTAAACAGAACTGGCCCCAATACTGAGCCCTAGGAAACACCATTTGTGACCGGCCACCAACGGGATGTAACTCCATTCACTAGAAGGCTTTGGGCTCGGCCGTCCAGCCAGTTTTTTACCCAGCAAAGAGTGCACCTGTCTAAGCCACAATTCGCCAGCTTCTCCAGGAGAATACTGTGGGAGACAATGTCAAAGGCTTTACTAAAGTCCAGGTAGACAACATCGACAGCCTTTCCCTCATCCACTAGACGGGTCACCTTGTCATAAAAGGAGATCAGGTTAGTCAAGCAGGACCTGCCTTTCATAAGGCAGGTTGAAAAACAAAAGAAAACATGACCAGTTCTTCCATTAATTTAGTTGTTGACAGACCCATTGTTAAAACAGATTGCAGTGAGTAACCATCTGGCTTGTATGAGTAAAGATTTTCTTTAAGAGACTTTGTCTCATCACTGTCTACAATTACCTGACAGGAGGTTGCAGAGAGGTGGGTGTTGGTCTCTTTTCCCAAGTGACTAGCAACAGGATAAAAGGAAATGGCCTCAAGTTGCGCCAGGGGAGGTTTAGACTGGATAGTAGGAAAAAATTCTTTACTGAGAGAGTGGTGAAGCATTGGAACAGGCTGCCCAGGGAGGTGGTGGAGTCACCATCACTGGAGGTGTTCAAGGAACTTGTGGACGAGACATTGCGGGACATGGTTTAATGGGCATGGTGGTGTTAGGTTGATGGTAGGACTTCATGATCTTACAGGTCTTTTCAAACCTTAGTGATTCTGATTCTGGATAGAAAGTCTTGTAGAATTCTGCTCTTTGGAAAAGTAAGAAAAAAGCAGGAAATACTTTCTTTCCCTTTAGGTGAACTTTCCCCTTTCTGGATCTTCAGTTCTAAGGGAGAAATGCAGCAGTGCCTTATGTGAGCCTTCAGCACATGTTTTTCCTGAAATACTTGTGTACAGGGTGAATCCCCAGCAGAGATTACTTCACCAAATATCAAGAATTAAAGGAGCCCGAGTAATCAAATATTAAGAAGATTTATGAGCAAGAAGGTCCTGAGATGAAACACTCCTAAAAATCCAGGCTAATTCTAAACATTTGCCAATTTTTGTTATGTTATTCAATATTATTCAAAACTTTCACTCACCTGTGACATCCCAAATCACAATATGTTCATCACCCAACTAGTGTCTAGACACATTACCAGCATGAGTGAGAGCAACATGTAAGTGTCAGGAGTGGTTCAGGTTAACTGATCCTATTGTTCAAAATGAGGGAACTCACAGGAGAGAGAAATTTGCCCACACATTGCAGGACTACTGCTCTCAGCCAGACAGGCTTGTCTGCACATCCACCTGAATGATGGCTATTGGGTAACTCCAGGCAGTAATACACAGTCGCTGGTCCTGGATAGTAACCAAGGACTGCAACTGGAATCTGTCGATCCATGACAGTTAATGGTTGGACTCTATGATCTTAAGGGTCTTTTCCAACCTAGATGATTCTATAATTCTGTGATTTCCAAGAGCATTTGCTGTGCATGTTACAGCTATATAATCTATTTAATATGACATTGTTTTAATATCCTCATGTGTTATTCTTGTAAACTGTACAGCTCAATTAGTAAGGGAAAGTTGGAAGGTGTAATCTGGAAAGAATTTATTAATCAGTTTCCTAATGTATGGCTGTCTGTATTTTCAAAGTGTTCTGATACATATGCTGATGGGAAAATGGTTTTAAACAGTAGTTCTAGTGTAGCATTGCTGAGACTGGAGCCTGTGGTGAAAATTTGGAGACATATTGTCAACACTAATACTCTTTCTCTCTCAGAAATATTTCTTGTAAAATTTAAAATTGTTCTAAAAACCACATGCGAATTGCAAATGGTCTTGAGCACAAGTTTGCTACCAGAGTTAAATGACAAAAGTTTCTAAAGGGCTGTGAGGATGGGAGTGCAGATGGAAATACAATCATAAACTCTGAAGACAATCTTCCATCTGGAAAGTCTAGAGACTGGAAAAAGGACAGAGGATACAAACCACTCCCCTCCAATAATTATTGGGTCTGCATTCAAAACAATATAAAATACAAAGATTGATTTCCTCAAAAATACTCTTGTTGCCTTTTTATCAGGCTGGCAAACACAATTTAGCAATGGGGCCAAGCTGTCCTCTAAATTCACTATCGCTTGGCACACAGTAATAAATATCTTTTGCAATACAGATTGGAAAAATAGAGGTAGTCCATCACTGATTAACATGGATGGGTTTTGCTTCTCTCTGAAGGTTTGCTGTTATTTGACGTGTCAGCTAATACTGGTCTGAGAAAGAGCAGGTATGGAAGATTTTCTTCATACCTATACATTCAACAGAGCACTCCTGCAGCTGGGAATTTCTTATTTTCATGCACTAAATTAAAATAAGTTTTCAGTCCCAGCCACTGGTCAATAATCCCACATACAGCAGAATCAGTGGACCCTTATATCATCTGGCATGACTGGATAAATTTTAGACAATTGTGACCTTCAGAGATAGTTTTATACAATGTTTGGTAGGTTATTTGATGCACCGATAATTTGGAAAACCAATTGTTCATCTTACTAATAAGTAATTTCAGGTTTCTGGAGAATGTTTCATCTGCTGCACTAGATACTTCCGGATGGACTAAACAACATAACTAAGAAGTTAAATCCTTCTTTAGACTGTTGTTGACACCAAGCACTGCACTTACATAATTTCACTCATTCTTTGCTCCTTTTTCAGAGCTAGATCATTTTTTGTAATGTTTATTTCAGCGTCTAAACATAACTTTGTGCATCCCATCGTTCACATTTAATGAAGGAAAGAAAGCTGTCATTGCCTTTCATATAGTTACTTTTAATATTAAAGAGCTATTTCACATAAGTTTATTATATTGGTGTCTGTAAATGCCTTTGAAAAGAGACTTGCAACATGGGATATTATTCTTCAGTTCTCTAAGCAAAGAAGGTAAAACTCATTTTGCATTAGGACATAATACCTTTCTCTGTGAAGGCCAGCCTGGCTTGCAGATTCTCTGCTCCTGTGCCTACATAGTTCATCCAGCTGAAAAGATGTTAATATAGTACAAGAAGTAGTAAAAAATAATGCCAGTCCACCTTCAAAAGCAATTGTTTTGATTCCATGTTTTGCTATCATGAACTGCAATTTTTTTTCCTAGCACATAAAAGTGCAGACAAAGCAGAAGTACTTTTTTAGTGTTTAAATATTGCAGTAAGCCAGCACGCCTTGCTTAAAAGTCTGTAATGTTTTACCCTATCCAAAACATATACTCACAACTGTCCCCAGAGCAGATGCTCCTATCCACAATTTAATCTACACAAAGAAATACAATGGTAAAATAAGTTAACAAAGACATTTGGCTCAGACTACCTCATACCTGGATGTTAATAGATAGAAATCCTATTTGCTGAGGGGAGAAAAAAAGAGCATGCTTTGCTGAAAGTGGATTAAAGTAACTGACATTCCCTTCAAACTAGGTTTTGTGCTAACCAGTAGGTTGCAAATCTGTTTACCAGATGATGTTCTACAAAAGCTGCGTTCACAGAGAAAACAACTAAAGAAGCAACCTCTCCAGCATATGTTCCCTCTGTCCCCTATTTTGCCTCTTGCCAAAAGTTTGTTTCTTTCAGGCTGTTGGTGACTGAGCTTTCTCTCCTGTCTTGCAACCTGGAATTTACTTGGGGCAGGGGTGCAGAGAGGTGGAACAAAAGACAGACTCCCATGTACTCCTTCTCCACCTCCATCTATTTTTAACACTCTGGGACCAGGAATATTATCAGAATTAAGATAAATCTTCTACACCATTTTCCCCCATTCTACCTAAAATCATTTAACGTAGAAGAAGTTGTTCTTGATATTTAAACATTTTCTGGAGGAGAACACAAGGGCCATTTCCCACAATCTTTGTTACCTACTGTTCAGCCCATGACATTGAATCTAATTTCCCTGTTGGACTCTGCAAAGCTTGTCGAGTAAACTAGCAAATATGTATTTGTCAGGTGTGACCAAAATATTTCTCTCTTTCTTCACCCCTGTGAACAATAGACAGTTACAATATATTGCATATATATGAAGGTATGAGCACAGTCTTATAGTTTTCACCTTTTTAAAACAATCTCTTATTCTTAAGGAAAGTGTTTGACTTTCAATCAAGTCAAATCTAACACCAAAGGAATCTGTTGTAAAAAGGTTGAATTTTTCATTCTTTTCTCAGACCAATGTACTCCTGGCTCTTTATAAAACTGTGTAAAAATTAATAAACTTATGATGTTTGAGTAATCTCTACATTTTTTAAAGCTTAATGGCAAAATAATCTGTTCAAAAACATCGTCTAGAATCATCATCCGTTTAACTGCATGTTAAGGACAAAAGTAATCACATTGAACTGTACCATAAGCAAGCAAAGCTCCATCTGACAGCTGAAGTCTTTACACCTATATGCATCAGGGGCTGATTTTTTTTCCTGCAGGCTGTCGTATAGGCAGATTATTTTTAACATGCCAGTAGCTAATTGCTATCCACCTTTACAGCGTTATATATGAGAAAGAGCATTTGTTTAGGAACTTGGATACCAGGGTTCAGTGGCTCCCCTGGACTGAAAGAGGTAAGTCCCATGTTTCCCTGAAGAATAGTTGATTCCCAAATTAAAGAATAGGTAATGATGACTGAAGGATAGAATAGATCACAGTCTTCATCTCCTTCCTATCTTTCATCCTCAGTAGTTAACGCAAGACTTGTGGTGCTAGGAAAGGGGAAGTCCAAAGGAAGCCATGCTCTGTAGCTTGTTGCTTAGCTTAGTCCCTTGAAAGGAGGAAATCCTGGATTCAAGATTCTTCCTTCAGGTTTAGTTTTGCTTTTTGTGAAGTGACTGTTTAGTGTAAAATATATTGTAGGGGAAGCCTAACTCTCTGGGTTTCAGATTACATTCTGCCTCCATGTTTTAAGAGCAAGGAGATTCAAACGTTGCTGTGTAGGCTCCTAAATCCATTACTGGACTTCACCCTTTTGTAAGTACTCTGTTCATAACATAAAGGAGAAAACAATGGCATACGCTGCAGTCAGTAAGCGCTTTTCGTTAGATTGTCAAATCCTGTAGTGTTTTATGCAGAAGGTGGCAGATTCTCTTTAGGAATATTGGTAAGTAACAAGGCTGGTGGAGAGAACAATATATAGAAATTACAGGGTATTTTAGAACCTTTCAAAATGAAGACATCTCAGAAATGAATGTCTTCAATGGGCAAAAGAAATTTCAAATATTTTCATCACCATTCAAATTTATGCAAAACAGATTTTTAAAGTAGACAGAACAACTCCAGAAAAAAGTATTTTCTATGAAAACTACTTTATATTGCAAACCTTCCTCCTAATTATTGCTACAATTATGTGATTGTTTGGACATCCATTTATTCCCCACTTCATGCTGCACTTCATAAATCAATAAGGAGTTTCTTTAATGTGTATACTGGCAGCATGTTCAAAAAATCTTACAGCTTTTTAAATATAGTTCTTGTTTTAGGATGGCACATAGTTATTAAGAAATACTGGAGAAAGCCTATATCATGTTTCAGCCATTGATAAGGATGGATTAGCATATTCTACCTGTAAGTTATGAAGTTGATTATCCATTAGTAACTGTTTTTTTCTCTGATTAACAGCTGTAGTATGTTTAGCTCTTTGGTGAATACCTGGATTTATACTGAATCAAGTGTTGAGTTCTACAAGAAAGAAAACCTGGTTCTAGCATTAACAATTTTGCATGAACAATATTTGCAACCTATTTCACAAAAGTTTTATATCTTAGAATAATTTTAAAATTAATTAAATTATCTATGCTGTGCAACTGCAATTAGATCAACTAGGTTTCTTGGCTGTATAGTTGCTTCTATGTGTCTAGGCTTACGTGACCAGAGCATACCCTGTGCTCAGAAGCTTCTACAAAGATTACCTTTCATGCTAGGTACACTGTCTCACTGTACCCCAAACCCACAGAAGTCTGGGGAATTAGTTATGTAATAGGATTTGAGAATCTCATATCCCAAACACATACTGCTTGAGAGATGCCAAATAATCTATATTCTTTAAAACAGGCAACAATTTTTTATTATTTTGTCCAGAGGAAAGCATGAGATCCGTCATAAGGTAATAATAATAAGACATTTCACTGTGACTATATATAGATATTTTCACTTCACATTTCCATTGATTTCAAGGCTTGATGACCAATATAACCTTCTGCTACTTAAACTGCGGTTTCACAGTCAGGTAAACTTGGTATCTCTACCAATGGAAATGGTACTTCTGCCTTGACTTTTGTGGAATGCAAAATGATCGTGGATTTGGCCCACAGCTATAAAGTAAATATTTTTCCTCTCTGGGTTAATTTTGCCAGGATTAAGTCCTGATTCACTTTGCCACATGGCTGTAACTATTAGGCTCAGTATGGAGAAGGGGCCAGGACAGAGGTGGGATGTCTTCATATGATAATGTCAGCTCAGGTCAGCTTCAACTGATGGAGATCCAGATGGTATCCATGCTTATATCTAATTCTTTGAAATATTTTTATCTACTAATCATAAGTGAAAATACAGAAATAACCATCTAGGATGAGAATGATCATTATTCCTTCCTGACACGTCAGTTATAATTTACAGGGCTAGGGAGGGACATATCTTGGTTCTCCAGCATGGCTGCCCTACCATGGTTACGCAACTTCATTTCCTGACCACTACATTCAGATCGGGACTGAGTTTATCTCTGTATCTGAATCCAATAATGGTCAGGATCCACTGCTTTTTTTTTCCGAAGAAAGCTGCAATTGTTATAGGAAAACAAAGAAACAATGAAGCTTACCCTTCTAGAAAAAAAAAAAAATCTTAGCTTTGCTAATAAAAAAGGATGTTATGCATGAAAGTTTTTGATACTTGTGCTTTCTATACTCTTAGGGAAGGATTTAGGTCCAGCAATAAAAATGTTAATCTCAGATTTTATCTTGCCCACTGTCTCCTTTCCTAAATAAATTTGGTGTTTGAAAATATAAAAACTAAGAATATGTTGGCCCAAATCCAAAATTTTCATGAATTAACCACTGAACAATTGAAAATAAACTTTTGCAAGAAATTTTTTCCTACACATCATTATCCATTTTTCTATCACAATTAGCAATATTGTTCATAGTGCCATGCTGCAACAATTAATTGCATTGTTTAGTGTATATTTATTAGTTTTAAATTTTCCCCTTCAAATTAGTTTCTCTTTATTCTTTTCATGTGGAAAAGGGAGAATAGAATATTTCTGTTCTGTGTTGCTGTAACAATATTTAGTAGCTTATTACAGTTCTTACAGTCTCAGTCTTTCAAAACCTCTTAACATTTTATGCAACAATAAAGAATATGTAGCTTGAGTCTCAATTGAAAAATGACAATTAAAACCTATTTTCATTTCGTTTACTGTGTTATGTTCTAACACTGTTTCTTTGTTCGTTACTCTTTAAGAATCCTTGAAAATATTATAGTGTGCACCTACCTACAGTTCCTTATCTATAATGCCAAATAGGAGAGGTCCAGGGGCTGATTTCTGGCCTCAAGGCCAAGTGGAATGCATGACCTGACATCCACGAGCCTTGCAGGCTTGTCCTGTCTGTAGTACATTCATCCTGTAGTGAGGTAGGTAGAGTGGTCCAAAATACAGTGAGAGAGGGAGGTAAAAAATAAATAGTGCAGATAATTATGAGTCTCATATGCAAGCTAATTTCCAGGACCTGTTATTTATCAATATAATCATTGCCATATACTTATGTCACGGAAAGCTTGCACTGTACAACTGGAAGCCTACATGCTATTTTGCTGAGTTGTGCTGACAGGCAGGAGAGATTGGTCATTTTGGCTCTAATTTGGAAAAATGAGTATTGAATGTCAATCTGAGGTGGAAAGCACTAGAAAAAGAGCCAGGAAGTTAAATCAAGATTTGTCTTTATAAAGTAATTTCCAGCAGAGATCTTTATAGAAAATCCACTATTGGCCACAATTAATCCCTAACCAGGAGGGTAACTGGGAACTTAGAAGGCATACTACTATACCACAAGACAGATAATAATTACAATATTCATTAAATTGTTAAAAATAATCACATCATTAAATCAAACCAATAATTTATATGACTAAAACTGTAGTTTGGCTCAAGGGAAGGGATGAAACCCAGCTTTTTAAAGGAGTTTTGCACAGCAGCTAAATACCTATGTACTTGGGAACAGTGAATCTGAATGCTAGAATAATACTTTATGTATATTTTGTGTGAATATGTATGTGATAGGAATATGGGAAGAGTGTGAAAGATTTTTTTTTGCACTGTGCAAGATTTTAAATAACTAGCTTCGTTGTAAAACCTGCAAAGCTCACGATAGAAAGACAAGTAATATGTGAAAGTTACCCTTAGGAAATTATTCATTAAAGGGCTTCTCTGTCCTGGGTGCTTATGATAATGAAAACACAACAATGGCAATTAATCGTGAAAGCTACAGCTGAGGTGTCACCAGTGGATATAGAAACAAACAAACAAAGGAAAAAGCAGGCTTGAAGTTAATCAAGAGAGGACAGAAAAATAAATGAACTGTGAAACATATTTAAGTACCATAAACATTTGCCATAGTGTTGATTTGCCAGGAAAACTTAATCATTACAGGGGCTACACCCCAGGCATACACTTGAGACTAAATAATGAGCACATTTAGTCAATGAAACAAGTGAAAGCAAGGTTTCCCAAGAGAAGAGACAGGAAATCTATTTCTTCCCAGCAAAATGATAAATAACTTACCATTAATGTCCCAATGGAAAATGCTACAGAAAAGTCATAATGCAATAGCTTATTCCTGGCTTTCCAATAAATGGTAAAAGAAAAATAATATAAAAAAAGAACTTTGAGCAAAACACGAAAAAATTAGAAAAACAAAATGAAAACAGAAAGGCTGTGTATACAAGATTTTATAATAACCCCCTGCGATAAAAGCGTACCTCTTCAGTGAAACTGTTGGCACTGCCATTCTGCCCTCTGTGGAGGTCCAATTGCTTCTTACAAAAAGAAATGGTTATTACTTGAATAAAACTAGGCTGAAAATTAGAAGGTTTTCCTGTACCTTAAAACAAGTGAGATTATAGAATAGCCTTCCCAATGAAGTAATGGGAACAGCCAGCTTCACTGGTTTTCAGAAGGATGTGATCACTTTTCTGAACAGGATTGGTTACAGGGTTCCTCAACCCAGGAGATACTTTCCACTCTTTTTAAGAAGTTTTAGCTTCAATGATGGGGCAATTTTCCTCATTCTCTGTAGCCATTGTTCCTTCTAACTAAAATGCTCTGTTAGTAGCTTTAAAATTCAGTCCCCTGTACAAAGAGGAAAGTAGGCAGAAGGTCTTTTGATTTTAACTTTACAGAAATGCAAACGGTACACATGCTCACTAGAGAGCTCATATTTGCAGATTTGGAAAGAAGAAGGGAGACATCATGAATAGGGGGGCAGAAGACAGTACAAGGAGTTTAATTTTCAGAGAAGAATAGCTATATAATTGCCACAATATGGTTAAACTGACCTCATAGACAATGCCCTTACTGGCACTGCTAATTATATCACTTGCAACAGCATTAGAAGAACGAACTATGATAATTGGCACAGCATGGTGGATTCAAGAGGGTTTTTTCCTAACTTCACACTGTACCAGCTGTAACCTGAGGAAAAGGGATGTTTTTGCAGTTTCAATGAACTGCCCACTGAACTCGGCATGTCTAATTTCTCTAATGATCAAGAAAAGTCTCTGCTGAAAGATTTTGTTCTTTTACTTTTGGTAGACACGGGTACATGTGGCTTCTAAAAGGGAGAGTTTTTCATTCTGATATCCAGTAACTTAATGCATTTAATAGCATGCTTTCACAAGAGATGTCTATGATTTCTTTGATGCATAAAGGAAATCAGTCGTTTAGCCAAGAACGAACAAGAAAAAAGAAGGGAACCTTTTCTTCACATAAAAAGTTGACACTCCTATTTCATCATTGGTACACACAGACAAGCTGATAGCATTTTGTTTTCCAAAGTAACTTCAACCATTCATGTTTGCCAGAGAGGTTCTGAAATATATGCAGGCTATCCAGTGATCATAGGTACACTGAAAATTTATTTTCTGTATTAAAGAACTTTATTCCCACTGAATATTAGAAGAACCATACTGAGAGCAACCAAAAGTCCATATGATCTTCAGGCTGTTAGCAGCAGGTGCTTATGAAAAGAAAGTAAGAACAAGCTAAGTGCAGAACAATGCTTCCCAAAATATTTGCTCTCAGCTTCCAGCTATCAACTTACCTATCTGAGACAGAGCCTGCATTTGCCTGGGTGTGTTTAATAGCTCTTGACAGGCATTTCCACCTTGAGAGACATTTTCTAATTGTTTATGAAACCATTTATACTTGTGTTACATAAAGCAATGAATGGCAATGAACTCCCAAATTAAATTTGCTGTGTATGAAAAAAAGTTCTATATCCATTGTCTATTTTCTATATTGTGAGGAACAGCAAACAATATTTTCTAATACCTTCTCTGTGCCAGCCATGATTTAATAAACTTCTGCAGTATTCCTCCCATCAACTGGCTATTCTTCAGCTGGTGAGTCCTTACCCAATTGACCTCTTCTCCTGCAGAAGCCACTCCATCTGATGCTCCTTTTCTCCTTATTTTATACCTTTGTGTAACTGATTGCATCAGGCAGTAATGGAAGATACTTCAATTGTGGAACCATGTAAAAAAGAGGCAGAAGAGCAATCTTTATTATATGCCCAGAAGGCAAACTGCTTTGCCACAAGTTTTGAAGCAGCAGCTTGTCTACGCATCCACAATATATCAACCACATCTACTATATCATTGAATTATTTGCCTGTGGAGGGCACTGTCTGCATTGTATCTAGCTGTGCTGGTTTTGGCTGGGATGGAGTTAATTTTCTTCATAGTAGCTAGTATGGGGCTGTGTTTTGGATTTGTGCTGAAAACAGTGTTGATAATACAGGGATGTTTTAGTTATTGCTCAGCAGTCCTTACACAGGGTTAAGGACTATTCTGCTTCTCACACCACCCCATCAGTGAGTAGACTGGGGATGCACAAGAAGTTGGGAGGGGACACAGCCGGGACAGCTGACCCCAACTGACCAAAGGGATATTCCATACCATATGACATCATGCTCAGCATATAAAGCTGGGGGAAGAAGAAGGAAGTAGGGGATGTTCAGTGTGATGGCGTTTGTCTTCCCAAGTAACCATTACATGTGATGGAGCCCTGCTTTCCTGGAGATGGCTGAACACCTGCCTGCCCATGGGAAGTAGTGAATGAATTCCCTGTTTTTCTTTGCTTGCCTGCGCGGCTTTTGCTTTGCTTATTAAACTGTCT
Source organism: Gavia stellata (assembly GCF_030936135.1). Classification (NCBI taxonomy): domain Eukaryota; kingdom Metazoa; phylum Chordata; class Aves; order Gaviiformes; family Gaviidae; genus Gavia; species Gavia stellata. The sequence goes on from NC_082597.1 coordinate 41,908,548, forward strand.
TTATCTCAACCCATGAGTTTTCTCACTTTTATCATTCTGATTCTGTCCCCCATCCCCATGGAGGGGAGTGAGCAAGTGGCTGTGTGGTGCTTAGTTGTCGGCTGGGGTTAAACCATGACACCATATTAAAATAATAGCAGAATTTGCTGTCAGGGAGAAACTACAACATTCTGACATTTTGTTTGAACTGTGTGGAAAGAAGAGTAGGAATACAAGTAAATGTTTTCTAATAAACAAAATTTCCCTCTATGTGATTTCAGAAATCTCAAAAAATTTTGTGGTTATGCTTCACTTTAATAAGAATAAAACAGTTCTTTGATGCAAGGTAGTACTTCATTTTGACTTTAACACTTCAGCTTTTATTTATAATCATATCAATTACACATAAGAGCATGAAGGTCAAAATGCAAAAGTCAGAGGAAAGTACCTTGGCCTTGTCAGAATGAAATATTTCAATGCCATCTAAAAAAACTTTCAACATTTTGTTAAAATTTTTCACTAAAATGAGTATGTTTCCACAAAACATTTGGACTTCCATGAATCAATGTATTTTGAAAGAATACTGTTCTCACATCAAATGTTTGACCAGGACTAATTATTGTTCTGTCCTTCCTACACATAGGTGTTGTCAAGAAAAAGCATATTTCCTATTAAATGACACGCAGAGAGGCAGAGACACTGAAGTACTTAAATGATCCTTGAGGAACCATTAAGGACCTTACACCCAAAATCTAGATACTGAAACCCCCATCCCAGCTTCTATCTAAAGCTTAAAGGCCCTGAAAGCTCTGAGAGGCAAGCATAAGAGAACCTTGTTTATAAGTTTAGGATACTATATTCTTAGTGTTTAACTTCACATCCCCCTCACCAGAGGTGACTACTCTGCAATGAAACTGGTAGAGGGGAAAGTAGATCCTTACCTCTGCCACTTAAGTTCTCCATTATTTATATTAGTTTAAACTGACGTAGGAAATGAGCCTGCATGAACAGCAGCGTTCAACATTACATTGCCATTGTCACAAGGCTGGTGTAAGCCACTCCAGTCCTCCCTTGCTCCTTGTTGTCATGTCTTGCCTTATTGCTGAAGCTCACAGCTTGCCCTGAACTGTGCAGAGCAGCAGTTCTTTGGAGCTAGACTGTAAAATAGATGACCTAAACTATCTGTTGGAAATTAAAAGCAGCAGGCTGGGACAGTGGGACGACTGTCAAAATCTGGCATTCATATAACTTTATCCTATAAGACCAGACTGAAAAACCCGTGACTTCGGGGCTATTTTTAACTATGGTCTGGTGTGTGCAAAGCTGCACAGACTGCTTCTACCACCAGGACCCTTGATGTGACAACTTAAGAAGGGGGAGAAACCATGAAAGGCCAGGAAGGGGAGGGTGTCTAATTAGCAGTACTGCTGAAAAAAAAGTTAGCAAAGCTACATCCTCAAGCCCTGCTACAGCTAACTGCCTGATACTGGGCTGAAGCTTAACCAGGGAGTCCCCTGGGGACAGTCAGAGCAGTGTGACTGAGGACCGCCCTCACTGCTGCCCACCACCAGTGGGATGGGGCAGAGAATTGGAGAAAAGGTAGAACTTGTGGGTTGAGATAAAAACAACCTAATAGGACAGAAAAGGAATAAAATAATAATCATGATGATGAAAGAATATACAGAACAAGTGATGCACAATGCAGCTGCTGACGACACGCTGACTAATGCCCAGCCAGCTCTTGACCAGTGGCCCCGCTGCCCCCAGCCAACTCCCCCCCAGTTTTCTTTCATTCAGCATGACATCGTATGGTATGGAATATTGCTTTGGCCAGTTTCTGTTAGCTGTCCTGGCTGTGTCCCCTCCCAGCTTCTTGTGTACCTGGCAGGGCAGTATGAGAAGCTGAAAAGTCCTTGACTTAGTGTAAGCACTGCTCAGCAACTATTAAAACGTCAGTGTGTTATCAACATTATTCTCATCCTAAATCTAAAAGATAGTACTATACCAGCTATTAGGAAGAAAATCAACTTTATCCCAGCCAAAACCAGGACAAAAGGGGAGGTGAGGGAATGGTGGGCTGGACCACAGCAGCCCCACAGCTCCCTCCTTGCCAGCCCCACAGTTGATCTCACAGGTAGGCCACAAACTACCTGATCTGCAGCCAGTGGTATAGCTCATAGTTTGTGGTCAACATACTCTACAGAGTATTTCTGAAAGTGCCATGACTTAATCTGTTCGGCTGCTTTAGCTCCTAGTTTCTCATTGCTCGAGTCAGAGCTTTGGTGAAGGCTCAGCTCAAGGGTGGTAAGATGACCACATTGCCCTTTTTATGGCAAAGTGGGAGAGGGTTTCTAGCAGTTTGAATAGAACATGTTGAAAATTTTGCCCGGTGTAGCATAATAATATAATATGAAAAAACTGAACAGCAAAACTTCAGATGATGCTGCTATCATTTTTTTTATTTTCTTAATTAACGTTTCCTGCTGCACTACATAGCAAGAAACAACATATGTTCTGTGAACTCCAACTGTTCTCCACCCACCTTCTTTCCCACAACAAAAACAAAGGGCAAAAATGTAGATCTATTTCACTTATGCATTTTGGATATCAACCTAATCTTATGCAGACAAGTTTCCAAAATGCAGTGTTGAAGTTTTTGTTGAATTTTGGCACTTGTAGTGAACAACTTGTTTCTTCCTTCTGAGGTTATCTGGTGCATACATCTTGTCTCCCTTTAGTCACAAAAGAGCAGAAAGTTCTAAGTATAATTTGAGGATCAAAACATTTTGTATTTCTGAGGCAACTAAAGGTCTCCAAATGGTATCAAAAAGGTGAAGAGACATCAGAGACTAGTGGAACTATTTGAACTGCTGTTGCTTTACTAATCACTTTGCCAAAGAGGGTTTCACTGAGCTGGATGGTTTTCATCTATGGTGGCAGAAGACTGGGTCTTCTCTAATTTTTACTAGTGCAAAAGAAGCAAAGAGTTAGGTCCTTGAGACTTGAGTGGACTTCACACATTATTTATGACCTGTCTGCATATGACTGTGTCTGCACAGTTGGATAAAATTCTCACATAGAGTAGACTTGCTTTCTCCTGCTCAGGCATGACTAGAACAGATTATTTAGAATCACTCTTGGTTTTAATCATGTTATGGTTATTACTTTCAGTTAGTGGAAACTTCCAGGGCAAAAAGTCTAGCTAGAACAATTGGTCAAAACTTATTTATTGTGATCTGAGGGCTTCCTTACGGAAAAAAAAGAAAAAAAGAAGAATAGAATATGAAAAGTTCACCAAGTTGAGCATTAGGTAGCAAGTCTTGAAAATTAGAAAGAAACTCTTCTCTCTTTAGAGAGAATAATTTTCACATGATGGGAAATCTCTCTTACAGACATTCAGCCAGGCATTTGTGCAGAGAGAAAGACAATCTTTCCTCCTGGTTAGTGAGATCCTTGAGAGTCTGTGTGCTGTATTGTGGTTCTCAATTCACACTGAGACAGTCACTGAAACACATTTTTCCAAGGAAATTATGAATATAATGAATCTCTTTAGATGAATAATATATATCTTGATACTGCACATACCCTCTGTGATTCTTTCATGTTTGTTGCTTGTGTTTGCTTTCTAAGGCACATAAAAATAAATTGATACATTTGTCTATTATTCTAGTACCATCTAGCAGTTTTCCTCAACTATCTCAGTCTTACATGCATGTCATACATTACCTGTCTCTGTACATAACTGTGTCATTTAGAACACCTTTTAGGTCCTTTTATCACATCTTAGAGTAATGTTCTGAATTACTTTTCTTCATATTTCTCCAGCTCTACTTTGACTGCTAAGGTACATTTACAGTGTTGTTTGCTTGCATTGCTTTTGTAATTTTTTTCTCCACAGTTTTGAATGCACCTTTTTTTCATGTTATGAAATGTTCTGCTTATTAGAAAATATCTATGATGATTAAGTTATCAGTAATGATATTCTCAACTTAGAAAAGGCTTTAATATAAAAGTTGGTAGGTGTATTAAAAAAACCTCTTTCTATTCAAATTGTAGTCCTGGAAAAAATAATTTCTAAACATTTGTTATACTTTAAGCTTATTCAAAAACATGAATTGAGAGCTGCAAAATGTGCAAAACTGCCAAACTTACATGCTTTGTCTTCCAGGTAGAACAAAGTTATGTGCTGCCTACTTAGTAGACAGTACAGTTTAAAGGCCCAGAAGCTAAATATTTGTTCATTTTTCCTTGTATTTTATCAGTATGGCACAAACCTATTTCAATTAGGGTAGTGTATTTGTGTGTGTAAACATATGTAAGATACTGTACTGTTAGAAATATCTGGTGCAGGGTGTTTATGCTTGTCTGTAATATAGTGAATACACCTTGTCATTATAAAGTGTTCAATGGATATCTTTATGCATTATAATTATAGCTTTATTTTCCCATTGGACAATTCATACAGACATGATGCCAGGATATAAGTGGCTGCTATATTGAAGTGTAGTGCAGGCATACTTCAAAAATAGCAAGAATGATAGGAGGAACTGATGAAGTTGCAGCCATAATATTTACTTTTTATTTCTTTGGTCACTTTCTACCTAAATGTGTCTTTATTATACTTGTTTGCAGTGGCCGATTAATATTTAGAAACTGTGATGAGGTTTTCTGCTTATGTTAGTAATTCTTTATCTGGGAAATAAATGATAATAGCCAATCATAACTATGAATTTTTTTTTGCAGTATTATATCAAAGCCATTAGTGTTTAATCACCTCTATTCTTGTTCTTCATTGACAGTTATTGCGAAACATCAGGCCAGTTAGTGTATAAAGCAAAGAGGTGGTACTCTATATGCTTTATATTCTTATTCTTAACATTTTTTCTCTACCTATTTTTAGACAACTGTTAAGTGAGCAGTACTCACTAAAGACTGCATTCAGAACCCGTTGATGTCAAGAAACAGGCTTCAGTGGGTTTTAGAAAAGTGGCCTTATAGCAGAAGTCAGTTCCGTAACATTTACTCAGGTCAGTAATAATTATTGGGCTATTTTAATGAGATTTACACATTTGAAAAGTTTTAGAGTGACGTCTCTTGGATAGGAAAGGTTACCTCCTTTACACTGAAACTGCTGATTTCGTGAGGTTAGGGGTATCCTTTTATGTAGCCCTTACTCAAAGCATATTCTCCATTTCTGTGTAGGATATATGTAATTTTTGTACTTGACAATATATAAACAGCTTTTCTGTCTGGCGGATAACATCCCATTGCCTCTCACAATTCGTAATTCCCTTCATTGTCGCCAATGGCTTAAGGAATTGGACCTGTATGACTATCATTCTGTTAGATAAACATAGCTACTTTAAATCACTGAAAAACACCTCTATGTTAGATGCAATATTGGCTTTCACCTTCCTTCATTAATTGATTTTTTCATCTGTAGTTCAGGAGTCTGATACACTGGTACAAGCTTATGTTAAATGTTGTTAAAAAATATTCAGACACATTATATTTTAAAACAGAGATCCTACAAATTTTTTATTCTGTCTAAAGTATCTCTAAATCCAGAACTACATGTTTTATTATTCATCTTAATTACTGACATCCTCCTTCCTGAAAAGTAAGGTTTATTTTATATTAAGCTGTACAGAACCATCCAGCAATCTTTGATGGCCAATTCAGTTCAATTCGATTGAAGCTGTTCTTGTCGTTGTTGTTGTCATTATTGTTTTCTTCCTCGTCTTCTTTGTCTTCTTCTTCTTCTTCTTCTTCTTCCTCTTGGTCTGTGTCCAAATGGTATTATCAGAACCCTTCAGATCTTCTAACAAAATACGTGTACTCAATGTTCTTAGTCAATGTTGTTTTATTTGTTACTAAGGCAAAACTTCTGGTTTTCCACTGGTACTAAATCTATACTGAAAGCTTCATAACTTCAGAGTTCGATTTTTAAAAATGGAGTCCGCGTGGCTGATAATGGTGTCCAGGCTCCTCATCCAATGTATGAAAAGTGTTAAGTAACTAAATGTTGGATACATTTGAAAAAAAAACAATCCCACAACATGCTGAATGAGCATTCCCCCTACATCAGCCAACAGAGAAATGTGAAGACAGTAGGACATCTTAAATCACATAACTCTCTATGGTTCTCAGTGCTACTGGGTATGGATTCATTTCATCTGGGATATGTGCCTTGCGTCTCTTCCCCAAAGGCAGGTGTTTGCACCCTCTGGTTTTCATGCTCAAATTAAACTACTCTTTTTTCTCCCTAAGCACATCTGGAAGAAGAGGAAACTAATCAGGTTAAGAGCAATTGTTCCGTGACAGAACAGATTCAGTTCCCTTTTGCCCTGATCTGGCTTTGGATCCTTTAGGCAAATGGAGTTAAAACAAGTTTCTTAAAAATTGGTTAAGAACTTGGACATAAATTTCTTTTTAAATGGGTGCTGGATTTTTGGGTGGTATTTAAATGCCCAGGATCCTTTTGCAGATCTATATCAAAGCTTTCACATCTCATAATTCAACATTAATCTTAATGACATTTCATCTCCTGTCCCTTATTTAATGTTAATACAAAACCACAACACATTACATTCTCAATTCAGTAGAATGTATTACCTCTAATCTATTTTTATGTCTCCTGCTGACCCATATGGTTAGTATCCAAAAACAATTATAAGCCTGATTAAAGCTTGATCTAATAAAAATAATGATCTTTAGCCTGCATCTTATATAATACCTGTGCTGCTTTTCTTTAATTCACTTTGGACTTAGACTTGTTCAGTCTCATTTTTTCTAGATGAAGATAACCGGCTTATCATGCAGCATACTTCTCTGCATTTTTCTGAATATTACTCTGGCTTATTTTGATATTAGAAATATTAAATCTCATAGGAATTCCCATAGACTTGCCTATTAATTCCAATAGAACAGGAAGAGACTTCTTAAAATTATTGGGAGTTAATCAAGATGTTAAGTCATCCTATACAGTAGTCTTCTGAAGAGTTTCCACTGAAAAAGAAAATCCAGCACATCTATTAATAAAAGATGCTGGAATTATAGTAAACAGCCCTGATGTTCCAAAGCCCCAGATGGAATAGCAATTTTTGGAAAAGAGGAAAAAAAAAGATGGACAAACTAAGAGCTATTTTTGCAGGGAAAATAATATGCTGATTCCTTACTGCAGTGTAATTAAGTGCTCCCATAGATCTGTGATATCTTAAAAAGAAATTATTAATGCTATTTTAAACTTGGACCATAAAAATGTTATTGAAACAATGCACCACTAAGCCAATTGAGAACAAAATGAGGGCACTTTCAAAGGTGTTGTAAATAAGGTGCTCCTCCAAAAGCTATTGCAAAACAGTTAACTTTCTTAGCTTACTATAGAAATTTTTCTTCTGACTGCTTTTTTAGATGTCTCTTACACAGTTCTCTTCAGTATCTTCACCATATGCACTTTATGTCTGTCTGTTTGTTACCATCTCCTTCCTCCAACCTTCTTTCTTTCTTCCAACCAAGCAGTTCCAGCAAAAAGCAGTTAGTTTACTTGGACTTTTTTTTTTTTTTTTTTTTTTTTTTTTACATAACCACCAGTTTTAAAGAAATCTCTGAAGAAATCATGAGCCTTGTCTTCCATGGTACCTTCTGCTGGGGATTTCCTTTTCTTCTCTTATTGCAGGATTCCCAAGCATCGATTTCTCAATTCTCCAACAAACAACACTAGTAGTGAATGTATGAGAAATATGGTGTGGAAGACAGAAATTTCATTTTAGGTATTTGGGGGTTTATTTGTAATAAACATAGAACATCTCCTGTGTTCCTCTGATTTTTTCACAAAAGACAACTTTTCCTACCTTATATAGAGTAGAATAGAATAGAATAGAATAGAATAGAATAGAATAGAATAGAATAGAATAGAATAGAATAGAATAGAATAATTCAGTTGGAAGATACCTACAATGATCAAATAGTCCCACTGCCTGGCCTTCTCAGGGCTAAATAAAAGTTAAAGCATGTTATTAAGGGCATTGTCCAAATGCCTCTTAAACGTTGACAGGCTTGGCGCATCAACCACCTCTCTAGGAAGCCTGTTCCAGTGATTGACCACCCTCTCAGTAAAGAAATGCTTCCTAATGACCAGTCTAAGCCTCCCCTGGCGCAGCTTTGAGCCATTCCCATGCATCCTATCACTAGATACCAGGGAGAAGAGATCAGCATCTCCTTCGCCACTTCCCCTCCTCAGGAAGCTGGAGAGAGCAATGATGTCGCCCCTCAGCCTCCTTTTCTCCAAACTAGACAAACCCAAAGTCCTCAGCCACTCCTCGTAGGACATGCCTTTCACCAGCTTTGTTGCCTTCCTCTGGATGCATCCAAGGACCTTCACATCCTTCTTAAATTCTGGGGCCCAGAACTGCACACAGTACTCAACATGAGGCCGTACCAACACTGAATACAGCGGGATCATCACCTCTTTTGGCCAGCTGGTTATGCTATGTTTGATATACCCCAAGATGAGGTTTGGCTCTTGGCTGCTAGGGCACACTGCTGGTTCATACTGAGCCTGCTGTCAGCCAGCACACAAAGATCCCTTTCTGCAGGGCTGTTCTCCAGCCACTCCTCTCCCAATTTATACTTGTGCCCAGCATTACACCACCTAGGTACAGGATCCAGCATTTGGACTTGTTAAATTTCATGCCATTGATGATTGCACAATGCTCCAATCTATCTAGAACCCTCTGCAAGGCCTCTTGTCCCTTGAGAGTCAACAGCACCTCCCAGTTTGGTATCATCAGCAAACTTGCTAATGGTGCATTCAACTCCTGCATCCAGATCGTTGATAAAAATACTGAACAGAACAGACCCTAGGATTAAGCCCTGAGGAACATTGCTAGTGACTGGTTGCCAGCCTAACGTAGCTCCATTCACTACATCCCTCTGAGCTCTGTTGTTACAGAATCACAGAATCATTAAGGTTGGAAAAGACCTGTAAGGTCATCAAGTCCAACCATCAACCCAACACCACCATGCCCACTAAACCATGTCCCACAATGCCACGTCCACACGTTCCTTGAACACCTCCAGGGAGGGTGACTCCACCACTTCCCTGGGCAGCCTGTTCCAATGCTTCACCACTCTCTCAGTAAAGAAATTTTTCCTAATATCCAGCCTAAACCTCCCCTGGCACAACTTGAGGCCATTTCCTCTTGTCCTGTCACTAGTCACTTGGGAGAAGAGACCAACACCCACCTCTCTGCAACCCCCTTTCAGGTAATTGAAGAGAGTGATGAGGTCTCCCCTCAGCTTCCCCTTCTGCAGACTGAATAACCCCATTTCCCTCAGCTGCTCCTCATAAGACTTGTGCTCCAGACCCCTCACCAGCTTCGTTGCCCTTTTCTGTACACGCTCCAGCACCTCAATGTCCTTCTTGTAATGAGGGGCCCCAAACTCAACACAGTATTGTTCATCCAGTTTTTCACCCAGTGCACTGTGAACTCGCTCATCTCACAATTGGACAACTTGTCCAGAAGGATGCTGTGAAGGACAGTACCAAAAGCCTTACTACAAGCAAAGTGGATTGAGTCCCATGTGAATAGAATACACGAACCAAACACTATGAGAGCACACAGTGTTTGCTCACTTGTTCACCAGTGAGAGGGAATGAAGACGTCAGCTGCAGGTAGCCAAGCGTGCCGTTTGATAGAACAGGAAAAAGAGCCCAAATCTGCTGTATGATGAGATGCTCTATAGTTACTTGCAGGCATACTACATAAACAAACCTGGCTATGGATGCTGGGTTAAAAAAAAAAAAGAACAACAAAAAAACCCCCAGTCCTAGACTGATGAAGAGTATGAGAAGGATTGATTTTTATTTATTTTTTTTAATATTGGACAATAAAGAAACTCAGTCTGGATGGAAATATACCTTCTGATGGAAAATAGTTTCATGAATTCTTTTCTATTTTTCTAACTTGTGTGTCATTAACTTGGATATATTTAATAACATCAACACATTATTCCAAATGCATTGCAAACCAAGAGTTTGTTCCTGCTTACACTCCACATTCAGGCAAGGGATGAGGTCCTAACTAAAACATTAAGCTCATATATTGATAAGACATGAACACTTAATTCCTTGCTGTTAGCCACTTCACAAATTTGTAAAAATGTAAAACCAATAATACAAGTGAACTTGAAAATCTCTGTGTTTCATGTATAAGATACGTTTTATTGCTTTTTATATCCTTGTTTCCTGAAAATACCAATTACAATTCAAGTAAAATCACTGGTGGCTTATCAGCTTCAGTACTACTTGTTCCTTTATTAAACCTTTAATCTTGATGTAAGGTCATTAATATTTAATATAAATTATGGCAGGATTTTTAAAAAGCAAAATAATCTTTCAAAAATCCACTGACCTTAATAATCTAAGTGAAACCACTTCATTGTCCCCTCTATTCTCAATAATATAAACAAAAAGACATGTAGCAATATTTGTGAAGAACTTTTTCTTCATGTATGCCTTTTGTTTGTTCAAAGTAAGGACATTTGAGAAATGAAGTCAAGACTGCTATTTCATGGATAATTTTAGCTGTTGGGTAGGTGTCTTTAAAGGCCTACACCTAAAGTAGTTATCTTCTTTTATAGTCAATGGGGAGAAATAGATCCTTCTAAGTAACAATTCACCTCATGCTAAGGTAGACATCGAAAATAAGTAAGGTGACTCACATCCTTTTAAGTTCTATTTCTTTCCACTGACAGTAAAGAGAGACTATGTTACACATTTCAGAGGTTAATGTAGATACTATGTAATCATTGAAACAACTTCTGGCTGATTTGCTACTTTTTCTTTCCATTTCTACTTGAGTTGTCTTGTCACTTGTGTTCACCTACACCTTCTAACTAACTTCCAACATTTCATTCTGTGGGATTTTCTTTTCTTGAAGCTATGATTCCTGGAATTTCAGGAGTTTTACCTCCAGGTAAAAGGATTCTTGTCACAAGCAAAATTGGTGGGCTAAATTTTTGTACTCCAACTTGAATGAAGTACTAATAAAACCCCTTTAATTAACTGGTCCCACCTTTACATTCATTTAACTATAGTTCTACATTGTAGAGGGATTTCATTACCATAATAAGAGTGGTAGTTTCTGAGACTGATAGTTAAATAGAAAGATTTATTTTATATTTATGACATGGTAAGATGCTAAACTAAGTCATAGCAATTATTTTATCTTTTAGACCTTTCTAAAATGAGGCTTAGAATGAACTCACTAAAGAACTTACATTTTTTATGTATCTCAAATTAGCCTAAGATGTACTGAATACAATTCTGCTTCACTTACACTAAACAAGAAGCATCATAAAGAAATGGATGTTTGTCAATTTTTTGAATGGCTTCGTAAGACTGACTTCAGGATTTATAAAAGGACTGGTTACAACATCGGCTTTAGCAATATATATTGGTGTGAAAATAGGCATCACTTTTTTTTTTTTTTTTTAGTTCATTATTGAAAACTGCCCAATTTTCAAGAAAGAAGGCAATTCAGTATTTTGCCCAGGAGTGAAAGCACATGCAAACATTAGCTGTCAGTTTCAGAAATGTCATTCAAGCATTTAAGAGCTTTGTGAATTCCAAGTCCATATTATCCACAGTCACCTAATTCTGGATCAGTCATATTAGTCTCAGCCATAACTGCATGTCACTGAAGCATCCATTTAAAATAGTGGTCTAGGCTTCCTTTGTAGTCAGTAAGAGAGAGAGGCATCTCTAGAGAGACGTTTATCTTTGGCACCATTCTTAAAATAAGATGCATTCCCTCTCTTGGAGTTCTGCCCACTGTATGCAAAGGGAACTTAACGCTAAACACCTAAATCTCTGTGAGATGGAAGGAGTGATTCAGTTGTGCACATGTATGCAGCCAATGGCATCTGAGACACCTTTGGGTATACAGGATGTCTGTCTGCAGCTGAAAGATTCAATACAGACCTTACAGAATCTGCACCCTTTTAAAGTAGTAGTGTGGCTATACCAGATAACATAGGAGTGCTAAGCTGGTCTCAAAAGGCACTAGACACTAATGTTTAGTTCATGTGACTAATTTCAAAGCTTTTAAACATCTCAGGGCATCTTCATCCAGAGAAATAGGTTTTGGAAGACAAAACCTGGGGTTAAACTCTGCACTGTTCTTTGTCCAAGTTGCTGAAAAACAACATTGATTTCACAACCTGTTAGGGAACAATCCTTTTGATTTCGCTTTCTAATAACTAGACTGCAGCCTTTTCAGAAATGTGTGCATGTGTGTTTGGGGAGACAGGTGGAGAGAAGAGCTCCAAGTCTTCTACTGAGGCAGCGACAAGGAAGAACTTAACTACCAGTTCATTGTGTCACTCTCATTCTCTTTCTTTTCCAGTAAATAATCCTTTGTTAGAACTGTTTTCTTGCCCTCCCCGCCCCAATCTCAATTCCAGTCTGGCAAATTTACAGATATGATTAATTTATATTCAAATTCTGGCTATAATCCTGTCCTTTAACCTTCAAAACATCCCTTTAGGACAAAGGAATTCCTGTGCTCAAGAGAAACTAGAAGTGAGAAATCAGGAATAATTTCTTGAAAGGTTCCATCTCTCATCAAAACTTTTTCTTAATGAAAGGCTTTTTAGAATCCCATTTTTGTCTTGCATGTGCATTTTGATTTGCTTTCATGGTGTCTCTCGATGATATCATACAAGGTTTAATCTCATCAAGAAACCTAATATGTAAGTCTTTGGGCTAAATATTATAATTATGTAGGCTGCATCTAACAGAGAGAGTTAAGTACCCACAGGTTGATTCCACCTGAGTGTCAAAGACTGACAGAATGAACCACCCTCAGGAAGCAGCTCTCCTTCCATTGTCTGCATAAGGAGCCTCAACAATTGGCTATTACATACCTAAAGGTAGGTGAGTTAAATCTGGTCTATAGTGACTTCATCACAATCGTTCATTCTTCCTGTGTTGCTACTTGTAATTCCAAGACCTCTGAGCTGTTACCAGTCTAATGGGTGAGGTGTGCAGAAGTAAAAAGGTAAATCAGTTTCTGAGTTTCTTCCTTTTTGCAGTCCTATGCCTCTCACTGTCTGATGCTCCTTGAGAGTTTCAAAGAAGCATTTATCAGTTGTTAGCTCTTGCTCCTGACCTTCTGTGTGGTTTAACTTTCTCAGACACCACCCTTTTTTATCTCCTGCTGATATCTTCCAAACACAATTGGGTTATCAAAATAAATTAAAATCTCTTCCACAACATTCTCCACTGCATATGAAAATGCACAGGATTCCCATGCATGCAAATGCAGATCCAAAAGGAAAATGTATTTTCTTTTTATTGAATGACTGCTTTGACTCTTTTGACTACTTTTAAACAGTACAGCCAGCCATCTGAGAATATGTGCTTGGGAACCTTTTTCAAAGTCAGTGCACTTATTACAAAGACCATGTGGTCTTTCTTTTGGAAGGAAGGCAAAGGGCAGGAAAATCATGTATTAATGGTTTTTTATTAGCTCAAACTAATCCGGTTGGACATAACATTACCACCTAATGAAATTATGCCTCCTTATATGACAATGCAGGACACATTAATAGAAAGATAACATTACACAGGTGTAAAGAGGCAGGTTTTGCTAACTTGGTAGTTCCACAGGCTTGAATATAGACCTTTTAAAAAGTAGACTCAAATTAGAAAATGGAAGCTTTCTTGCATTACATAGTTGCAGATAAGTACAAGTGAAATGTTAGCACACATTTATCATGAACATTGCTCACTGAAACTCTGAACATCAACAAGTGACAGAAAAAAAATTGAGGACTTGTTTTGTAGCTCCTGAAGAGCAGAACTAATTAATGGATTTAATTTAAGTCTAGTGTACAACCTGAAAAAGCCCTGCACAAAAACCTGTAAGAATTCATGGTTTCATACTGACAAATCTATGTTAGAGGATTATAATAGATGTTATCAGTGGAATCATAGCAGCAACACCCAGATGGTGGATTTTCTGTTCTGAATAAAAACTTTTTTTTTTTTTTAGTTTTGGTGTCCTAGTGAGAACTGTGCATATTGCATTTTAAGCAACATAATAAACTGTTCTCTGGCTTAATATATAATAAACTGTGCCTAGTAATGTCTCACCTCCTACATCAACGGCCAAACATAGCTACTGTAAAAGATTTATCATCATCTTGATTGCTGTGATGACCATTAATGGACTAATGCTAGACACTGTATAGACACAAACCAAAACTACATTCTCTGAATAAAAAAGCACACAATTTATTTCAGGGAACAAAAGTAGGAAGCGCACAGACAGACAAGAATGTCCAAGGTTCATATAAATCAACCAGGCAATATAGATCATGAGAGAAACACCTAATAGAAATTGTCAGTGCTCTACTGCCTATTGATAAGTTATTATTTCTAACAGCTTTCAGCAAAAGAAACTTCTGAAGTTGGATTTTAAGGAATATTGAATACTGAGGTAGCTTTGTGGTTGTTTAAATTGGATTCCTCCAAAGCCTGGCCACACTAGGAGAAAGTATGAAAATTGAAAATTCAGCAAATAGACTATAAAGTTTGCATTAGTGAAAGAGACAAGTAGAGTGAGAAAAATGTAAGACAGCCTTGAAAATGAAGACAAATTATTTGTGTGGGATGCAAAGAGCAAGTGAGTCAAATAAACTATAAGTGCTGAAATATTTAGCTTAGAAGATGGCAGAACTGAATTCAGAGAGTAAAAAATAGTATTGTGAGGGGATTTCTGCCAGAGATATTCCTGAATGCAGGAAGAAATTAAAGGAAAACAAACGTTGTAGAGGAGTAATGACTGGCATATGGCCTGGTAGAATTTACAAGAGGAAGACACTAAAAGCAGTGACTGATAGACTGGAGTCAGTGTATCACAAGTGTGAACTGAAATGCAACCATGTATTTGCAATCTATGTCTGACACTCATGCAGACACTTCTCTCCATCATTTGTACCAGGCAGCTAAACCAGTCTACTTGGAGACAATCTTAAGCTAGTAAGGAGAGAGAAGTGTTAGAGGCTGTATCAGTCAGAATGATAGGAGACACAGTATTACAGGGAAAATCTGCCGTCAGAGCTACAATGAGCTACACTCTTGGAAGTTAGTTTTTACAATAAAGAAAACCCCTCCAGAAAGTCACTTGCTCAATAACCATGTGTTGCTAAGTGAAATTAAGAGACAAAACTAATGAGCTAATTGTATGAATCTCTCACATTAAAATTTAAACCTGTGCAAGAGAGGTTTGATGCCATACAATCAGGAGAAGGCTCAATCTTACCTTTTAAGTTGGTATCCAGCCTATTTGCAAAATAGTTAGTATTATGGATACCATCCCTTTATGACTTTTTAAAGAAAGTTAGTAATTTTTTAACCTTGAATATAAGAACGTCTAACAGATTCACTGCAAAATCCTGGTTAAAGCAGTAGAAAGCAGACTTACTGACAACAGGATGTCTAATGTAAAATTGCTTCTCAAAACCAGAATTATCTCTCCACAGAGAGTAAAAGACACTTCTTCTGGAAGTGGCATGCAAAAATTGTTTACAAAAAAGGGGAGTTTCAAAGAAACTGCGAGGTGAACTATAATTCATTTGGCTAATTTTTTTATTTATGGCTGGAAATCTAGTGATAACAATTAATGTGTGAAGGAATACCATGATGGAACAAGTAAGAACCAGAGGAGGTTCAGTTCAGAAAGAGCATACCAGGAGCCTATGAATTATGAGCTATGTACTAATAAAAACTGTCAGAGGAATAATACAGGATAGTTGAAATAATTGAAAGTTTAATCACTGGCAGGAAGCTAAGAAGAAGAGTGGCAAACACCAATATGAGCAATGATAAAATGAAGGAAAGTCAGTTACTGTTTGGAGTGTGAATTTAGTGCTCTGAAAAGATGTTTGGTAGGCTTAGATATTTACAGAGCCGGGGGGGGGGGGGGGGGATGTGGGGGTGGCACAGTCAGCATCAGCACTGAATTCCTCACACAGTCCTGCCAAAGCATCTCTGTGTTTTCTCATAGAAAGTTCATAGCACATTTCCCAAAATTCTTTGGGTACCAAAGTTGGGATGTGGATGTCTAAAGCTGATGACGATATTTGGCCATATGGCTTTATGATCTGTGAAAAGAAACATGAATTTTTACAGCACAGTTAGTCCCAAAGGAGACATGAGATGAATTTTTCTCTGGAGGTAACTGTCTGTTGTCAGTGAGTTGTCAATGAGAGAGCCAAAAGTTCATAGCCGGATGTAGGCAACTACACAGACAATGCATACAGCTAGGTGAACCTCTGGGTAATTACTCTGACTGTAGATGTCCCAGTGTCGTGTGAGATAGAACTTTGCTAAGATGAACTGCCTGAAGGACAACCTTAAGTCGAGATCTTCAGAGGATTATTTAAACCCATGTTGGACGCTTAAATATCTTTAATGATATTGAACTCCGTGCTTCACAGAACAATTAATTATTTTGAATAGCAGGTCACAAATAATTATTTTTACCACTCATACCTGCAATAAGTGTATTTGCACTGTATGGTGTAGGAAAGCATTTGGTTTTTTGTTTGTTTAAATAAGTATTTTGCTACTTCTACACATTTATATGGCAGAAATAACCTTTGCATTGGAGCAGAAGCTGTGGCTTATAGTAAGCTTTGGGACTTGCTCTGATCTGAGAAGGTTCCAGCATGCTTGAAAAATGGAGTTATTTATTATGGTTTTCTGTTTGGAGCATTGGGTGATATGTTGCAGTTATGGGAGCCAGGCTGCTGAAAAAAGAGGTGAGTGAGATTTTTGGGCTCCAGTTATATATTTAACAGAAGGCAGGGGAGCAAGTAAAATGACAGGTCTAACATTTCTGTTGTTTCTCACCTTACAAAGAACACTTTTTAGACTTCTGTCCCAGTCCCAATTTTGTAAAGGGTGATGCTTCACAGACACAGACAAGCTAGAAAGGAGCTAAAAAGAATGTTTCGAAATAGCAGAGTATAGCCGCTACGCTGTATTCAGTGAAGTTAGAAAAGATGGATATAGAACACTGTTCTCAGTTAAATGAATTGCAGTTCTAGAATACTGTGTCTTCCTGAGATACGCATTGGTTTTAGTGGGAATAGATTGGATTACTGATTTTAAAATTTTAGGAATATATTCATTTATGTGCTTATCACATTCCTTGTGTCTAAACCTGGGCAAATAAAAATGCCACATGTCAGTGTAGTATTGTAATAGATTAGAATATTGTACTATATAATTAGCATTTTAATAACTGGCTAAAACAACATTCATTCTTTTTATAGATATAAGCCCATAGATGTAAGTGGGTGGAAACCAGCCTACCTAATTTAAGCACACAATTTATAGCAAAAGTTTAGGGCCCTCTTAGGTCATTCCCAATAAAAGAAAATTTTTCATTTATCAAGAGGAATAAATATGTCTGGTGCAGATGTAAATTTAGGTAAATACATTTTCCTCTGGAGACCTTCAAGAAATCTGAAGATTATGAAGAATATAGAAGCAGGGTATCCTCTATAAAGGCTCTGAACTTTAAAAGTATTTTGGGTAGTGAAGATGAAGAGACAGATCTTAACAGTATATTTACTCCCTTCCCAAAGGAGAGCAAGAAGGATAAATGCTGGCTACCCTGAAAGTTTTTGATTCCCTGTTGGAGTTCAAGGAAGAAATATGAAGATAATTTTGGTTCAATTTCCTCCTTGAGATGTTTCCTCAGTAGCAATCATAAAGGTTGTTCATTACTCAGGGCAGCATCCTTGTAATCACTATCTAGTCCATAATGATTACATTTATAGAAACCTAGTACAGAGACATGTGAAATACCTCTCTGGAGAAAGTATAAACTGGTGAATCCCTGTGAAAGCCTCATATACAATAATTACTGTTCCAATGCTGCTATCAGTAAAAATTACATATGGAATTTAATAATGTTTGGAAATGAGAGAAATAGCTTAAAGAGCATTTAAAAAAATCAATATTTTTATTGATTTTATTTTTGTTCATTGTGGAGAACCATCATAGAGGAAAGATTTAAGAATTTGATTCATGGTGTACTGAATGGGCTTGGATACTTAAAAGTTTAACATTTTACTGTTGATGAAGACTTGTGACACTTTTTAGATGATTCTGAAAAGCTAAAATCTGTCTCTTCTGGAAAAATTGATTATCCACATAATGAAGGCATTTGATATAATGAAGGGTTTTGAGTCATTGGTTATTTTCAGATCTAGTTTTGAAGCATAGTTGTAAAGACAGATGAAAAGACAACAAATATAATTTCCTTGGACAGCACTTACTATTTTAGTGATTCTTTTTTTTTTAAGTGGAAACCCAATTTCTTCTGTAAATCAGAGCTAACCTAAACATTATAGTACAACTTTACAAATCCACTAGAGCCCATTTTTTAAATAAATATTGAGGTTACATTACAAAAATGAATAAAATGATAAAATAGTGTAGCACAATAAACATTTGTATGTTTTATGTTACATTTTTAAAGCAGTAGGTGGAAAAATGAAATAGGAATTCCAAAGAATTTGAGTAAGAAGAGAGAAAATGTTCATGTGTCATTCCCTGAGCTGTGTGTAAGAGGAGCTATTGAAATTTAATGCATTAGAGGCACAATCAGAAAAACTGCAGCAGGGTGTATTCTGTTCGTGATCACTTTTCAAATAGCTCCCCATGGGCTTGCTACAATCAGTCATTTTAACTCTTTCTATCCTCTGGATCAAAGTCATCATTGCATAGCCCTTCTGCTTCTTTACAGAGTTTGGCACTTCTAGTACAGCTATAACAATCAAGTTCTGAGTAGTAGGCTCTTTATATATCTGCCCCTTCTTTTGTATTATGTCTTTCTCTGGTTTCAGTGAAAACATTGGTTGTCTTGAAAGTGTTCAGCATTTCTTCAGTAGGATTCTTTACCCACACCCATTTTTCTTTACCCGCAAAGCTGATCTTTATAAAGCACTTTGTATGCATATCGCAATGCACTGAGTTCACAGGCAGCTCATACTGCTTTCTGACTTACTGACTCTACACACCAAGATCATTCCTTTGAGTTCATTATATTGAAATCGAATGTTTCATTGGGGTACTACAAATAACAGCTTCAAGATACGCATAAAGGACTTTTACTCAAATTTCTTCTAGTTTCTCTGATCAGTGATCCGAAGTGAAGGTAAAGTACAAGGAAAAAGCAATGCTTTCTGCTGGAGGAAGTATCTCTTGCATCCATGAGTACAAGTCTCCTTTCAGATGATAACAGTATATAGAGAACATGAAAATGATTGTTAGTGACAGGCCTCTCTGTCCAACTGCCTGAATTCTGCAGTCGTGTCAATACACCAACCGTAACTGAATACAGTTTTTGTTCTCATGGCCAGGCCTGATTACTGGACCAGAGAGTGAGATGAAGATTATAGTATACTGACGTCCTGAGGAAATAGGACACATACCATAATGGACCTCTGTGTGTGTATGTATGTAACTCCGTTGGGATTTTTTCTGTGTGATGACTATGGACTTTACAGTTGTTCTTCCATCATGTTTGGACACTCCTCCTCTGAAGGATTACCTCTTACTTCTTGTTTCTGGCTCTTTCTGGAATTTATTTCAGATACCACATCTGAAAACAGTATCAGCTGTCAATTTCTCCCAACAAACAAAATAAATATGCACCTGGGTAGACTCCCTCAGTGCACCTCTTCATAGTTGCTGATACTGGCTCTACCGCATCAGAAATTGCCCTGGGAATAATTTCCTTTTGTTTGGGCAACAGCTTTTTCCTGCATATCATCTGCACATGTCAGCTATCCTGCAACCTCTTCAGAATGCTCTCTCTTTCTTTCTCTGTGACACACACACATCTGACCAGCCAAGTATTTGTACTTGGGTGCCCTCCAATTTTTTAGCCATATGAAATATCAGTAATTTCCCAAAGCTCTGGATTTCCAGTCCATGGGAATTAACAGCTGATATCCTTAAAGAGCTCTAAATTTCTGCTTCCATGTTTGTTTTTTCCTATGGTGAACACAGTTTTGTATGAGACAGTTGTCTCCTATAGTAATACCTCTCTATATATGGAAGATATTGCTTTCCCATCCATGCAGAATCTAACATTCTTCGAATTCTCCACCCCCTGTCCCTTTCCCTGCTCTCCCTCAATGTGTGCTCTGCTCTACTCCACCCCAGACGGGGACAAATAAATGACATCATAAACCAGTAGAATTTCATAGTAAGATAAAGTCAAGTAAGTTCTGTTGGTAAAGATGTTGTGTCTCTTTATCTCTAGCTGCTCACTAGAATTCCTTGTTTTAGTAACCCTTGTGTCTTTTTTATTGTAATATCATCTTAACTGATCTACAGACACAGGGATTGTCTTTAAAAGACATAACAATAGTCTAATTTTTATTAGCCTTTTCTTTTGCCTTCTTGCCCATTTGAAGCTGGGATTCAAAGTTTTAAATAGCCTTGTGTACTTTTAGTCATGTGGTGATGATTATTTCTGATTTCCTTCATTTCATGGTTACTTCACCTGAAATAAATAAATAGTTTGTAGATCAATTTACCTCTTACCAAGCAAGACTTTGACTCATTAAGTTAGAGAGTCATGTTTTCTCTACAGTTGTCCTTCTAAATCTATGACTCTCATATTCCTGATTCATCAGTGGCCAAACTTCAATAGGACGTGACACATGCTTCCACTTTGTCTATCTAGTAATTGGATTGAAAGGCAGCTTTCAGGTGTTTTGAAGCTATAGGTTCAAATTCCTTCTAGATGAAGACAACTGAAGTCCGCAACTCCTTCTGTGAAAGAAGTGCTCTCACTACTTGTGATTACAGTAGTAATATTCTGCAAATTAATTGGGCATTACTTCTCTGCGGCGGATGGGATATCAGGTGCTATGCAACATCCTGGCCTGGCTTTCAGCTGGTACTCCAAAATGGTGTGCATAAATTCTGTATTATACCTGTCATCCCTGTATGAATGTCTCGGATACCCTAAGGCTTTTCGGATAGACCCAGATGAAAGCTGAGGCATTTGGCTTAGCAAAGGAAGGGATTCAGCTGGTCATGGGCAGCATTAAAACAATTGGAGACAAGGAGCTTTAGCGTGTCTCATGCGCTTGAGACAATATGTGGCTCGTTTTTCCTGGCATTAGACTGTTAAATTTTGTATAAATATCCTTTTTGACATGTTGTGTTTATTATGTGTCTGCTTTAACTTTCAGCTAGATGCCCTTGGTGAGAGAGGGAAGCATCTGGGAAAAACAAAACCATAGATTTGAAAATACTGGACCTTAAATTCATTGTTCCTTCATATTTTAGAATGCATTTTTTTAGCTTTCAGATACAGATAACACTCTTTCTCCCCCCCTCACATGTATATGTCAAAGAAAAAATCCTCTCACTTTCTATTAATAAAGCTAAATTGTGACTATTTCATCATCAGATTTTTGCTTTAAACCATGGATCTTCTGTAACTGATATGAAACTATTGGAACATGGATAATTAGGGTGCTGTATTAATCACTGTTGGCAAGCTGGAGGAATGATTAAGGGAAAAAATGGCTAATTTCACAGTTTATCTGTGACATAACATTCTCAAAAGAGGTCATTTATATTGCTGAAAAGATTCCTAGCTATTTTATTTTTTTTTTCACGGGAACAGAGTAATAAGAAAGATTAACACTGGCTCTCAAAAGGCCTATAATTTATTCTTTTAATAAAAAAGTAAATACAGAATATTACATAGCTCAATTCTTGAAAAAACTAACATTTTACTGAATGAAAAGCGGATCTATACAGAATTCTTGCTGTCTGCTATAACTCCTGCATCTGAAAACCAAATGGTTAATGTTTAATAGACCCAATGCAGGAAATGAAGACTGTATCTTGACCTTTCCTTTGTTCTTCTTCCCGTGGTAGAAACAATGTCTAAATAACCTGTTTCTGCTAAACAATGCTGGACACCTGTGGTGGAAGTTGTGAAATCCTGTGGGTCTTCCTGTGTTTCTACCACATATTTTATACATGCTTTATGAAGCCAGCTGCTGAATGCAATCTTAGCTCTACTTGACATAAGGAGTTCTTCTGCCCCCTGCCATTGCTGCCCAGAAGAACCATTTATTTTTGTGAACATTTATTGCAATTTACTTCTTTATTATAGCACCCTTCAAGAAGAGAAACATTACAACTCAGTTTAAGAGATGACATTCAGTAATAGCCATATAAAGGGTCTGAAGTGACGAACATCTTCCTGCAAGTAAATGCAGTCCTACTGTCAGAGTGGTTCTAGTCTGAAGGGCCATTTGTGCCAAGACCATAGAAAAAATTACAGATCTCAAGCCATGAAATCAGCTGCCCATGCCTAGGAGACCACTTATCAGCCTGGGCACTATTCATTGTCACAGCTGCCCACTAACAGCAAGAGGATTGAATGACACAAGAGAGGAAAATGGGAACTGTGTTTTTGTCGTAATTCCTCCATCTCTGACCAAATCCTCAAACATTTTAGGGTTAAAATCACGCCCATGTTTAAACATGACAATAAGAGTATAGGAGTGTAGAAAGGGGGAAAAAGGAAAAGATGGGGGAAACACCATCACGAGATGCCAGAATGGGGTATTGTAGTTTCAAGAAAATGATTCTATTGTCCAAATGTAAATAAATTTATGTAATACTAGAACAGATTAGTCAAAACTGTCTTAAATGTACCCATTCAATCTTTATTAAACCCCTCTGTGCAACCTTCCATCATGTTACAGGACTAAGGATATCCCACTGTTGGTGGATCTCAGTTCCAACTCAGAATCACAGAATCACAGAATCACAGAATCACAGAATCACTAAGGTTGGAAAAGACCTGTAAGATCATGAAGTCCTACAATCAACCAACACCACCATGCCCATTAAACCATGTCCCACAATGCCATGTCCACAAGTTCCTTGAACACCTCCAGTTACGGTGACTCCACCACTTCCCTGGGCAGCTTATTCCAGTGTCTCACCACTCTCTCAGTAAAGAAATTTTTCCTAATATCCAGCCTAAACCTTCCCTGGCACAACTTGAGGCCATTTCCTCTTGTTCTGTCACTTGTCACTTGGGAGAAGAGACCAACACCCACCTCTCTACAACCTCCCTTCAGGCAATTGTAGAGAGTGATGAGGTCTCCCCTCAGCCTCCTCTTCTGCAGATTAAACAACCCCAGTTCCCTCAGCCACTCCTCATAAGACTTGTGCTCCAGACCCCTCACCAGCTTTGTCGCCCTTTTCTGTACATGCTCCAGCACCTCAATGTCCTTCTTGTAGTGAGGGGCCCAAAACTGAACACAGGATTCGAGGTGCGGCCTCACCAGCGCCGAGTACAGGGGCACAATCACCTCCCTAGTCCTGCTGGCCACACTGTTTCTGATACAGGCCAGGATGCCGTTGGCCTTCTTGGCCACCTGGGCACACTGCTGGCTCATCTTCAGCCTGCTGTCAATCAACACCCCCAGGTCCTTTTCTGTGGGGGAGCTTTCCAGCTACTCTTCCCCAAGGCTGTAGCGTTCGTTCCCTGGGGTTGTTGTGACCCAAGTGCAGGACCCGGCACTTGGCCTTGTTGAACCTCATACAATTGGCCTGGGCCCATCGATCCAGCCTGTCCACATATCCCTCTGCAGAGCCTTCCTACCCTCGAGCAGATCAACACTCCCACTCATTCCCAAAAGCTGACAACTACAGGGGTCAGAGTTAACCTTTATTTTAGCTTCACTGTCTGTTAAAGGGCAGGATCATGAGAAAATCTATATGAGTCTACATGAAAATTCTAGATGAGTCTAGAGAAAAAATCAGGTACAACAGAAACCCCTTTATTTGCAGTGAAATACTTACCAGCACTTGTTTAATTTTCTCCCAGTTGAGTACAACAGCTATGTTTCAAATTGTGTGAAGATGTAATTATAGTTTTGTTTTGATGTTTATTGGTAGGTCAAGATGAGTACAAGAAACTGTTGGGGTTTTACAGAGCATACATAGAACAGTGCAATTTGTGAAATCATGCATTAACAGTTTTATCATTTCACTCTGACTTGTCTCTTCTTCCTTAACAAATGTTTATTTTGTTAATAAATACAAGCAGGAATACAAGCTATATACCAACACTTCCAGTACAGAGCAAGAGAGATAGAAGATGTCATTACTGAAATATTTTGTCCCCACCTATTTACAGGCTCTTTCAGTACTTCATACAGGCAGTTATCTAAACAGTGGTCTTCATGAATGGACCTACAAAGCATGAGCTTCATCTCATGTAACTTAGCCACTTAGAAATTAAATCCTTCTTTAGAGTCAGTGGAAAAAGATAAATGGGAGGAAGGTGCTTATCTCTGCCCATTGACCACCTAGAGAGACCAGTGACTGGCTCACACTGTCTGACTTTCAGGCAGAACTGGGTGAATTGAATCCAAGGTACATAAAATCCAGATGGAAATTCCGATCAGCTTCTACTAGCTTTGAGGCCATACGTTTTGTCAAAGTACTAACTCACTTAGCACAGCGACAAATGATAGCAGTAAACTATCATAAAAGCATTTTTACAAAGTTTATATCAGATAAGAACTTTGCAGAATATATGAGACAGGTTTGTAGGGCACTGGCATTTCTGAGCTTCAAGTTCCTTTCCAACAAACAGCAACCACAAAAGGACTGAAACAAAAACAGAACCAAAGACAACACAATCAACAACAACAAAAGGAAAGAGTCAGAGCCTGAGTGAAAATATGAAAACTGTTACATGGGCAGCTATTTAGGTAGTAATGGTAACAGCAGCAGCAGGAACAATACCTTTCCCTACTGCTGTTCTAGAGTATTTAGCAAATATTATCCACTGTTATGTAATAGACATTATACACAAAAAGATGATCCATGAACAATTGCATATGCTCTTCCCTGGCTCTTTGCAGTTTCGGGACAGAGGTTGCACAGTTGTTGCTTCTTGGTTTCAAAAAGCTAGATGGCACATAAAACTGCAAACACTTGTCCTCTGAAGGCTGAGAATGATACAAAATGTTGAAGACTGATTTCTTTCTTCTTTTAAATTTTTTAAATCCCATCCACTTTCTCTTCCTCACACCTCACCCCCACCCCCCCCAAAAAAAAAGAAAGAAAAGGAAAAATGCCTCCTACTTTTTATGCAAACATTTGGTGGTGATTTATGTCATAGCAGCTGCTCTCAAGCCCAAGCTGATAAATAAGACACAATATGACATAAATCCTAAATAGCAAACATATAACTGCTGCATTCAGCTCATATTATACTTCCAATTTCACGTGGATGCTATAAAAGAAGGCAGCTAACCCCTTTTGGCAGACATGAATTATATTTTTTTTGCACCTTCAGTCCTGATTTGGGAATCTGTTGAAATCTTTATTATTGTTCCCTTGGTTTTGCTTTCCCTGCTGCTTGGCTCCTCATTCCCAGGGACTTTTCCTTCTGTCACTGTAACTTTGTCAGTTTGTTCTCAAAGCTGCCAGTCCAAGAGACATCCCTTCACACCTTCTCCTCTGCTGTTTAACCAAACTGCCCAGAACAGTTCAGTCTTTGCGGTAAACGAATAATGAAATTTCTATTGCACTCTCCCATTATATAAAGTGTTGCGGAAATGACAAGACATCAATGCGTGGGTAAAGATGTACATTGAATTCAGGAAAAAAATTGAGATCTCTGATGGCACAATGAAAAATTGAATAAAACAAGTAATGCAAACACACAGTCAATACAAAAATAAGAAACTAATTCAACATGATATTTAAGTGAAAGTCATAGATTTTTCTAGATTGAGAGTTCAAAGACACTGGGAACAGGTCAGAAACTCAGGTCAACCCCAAGCTCAGCCCTTTCTTCCAGTTTTGTACTGAAGAGAAACCTTCTTTCTAAAGTGAACACTGACTATTTGTAATCTTTATTTTACAGCTTCATAGTAGACAATGCTTCCAATAAGGATAACTAACTGCTGTTGAATCTTTTTTTTATTATTAGTTAGCCAGGAAAAATCTATTCTAAATCCGTCCCCTTGTGTTAAAGTTTTTCTGTAGGTATGTCTGAAAGCTACTGAGAAGGCTCTGAATTTTAGCACACTGGATAAAACATCATAAAATGGCTAAAATCAATAAAGAGGATGAGATGGTCATTGTTATTCCAAACTTGTTTCTTCAAATTGACAGTTGTTAAGCCTTTTTAAACTAAATTGAGACCCAGAGTGGATGACATACCATTGACTACGGCTTACCACATGACAGGGATTTTCTTTTTAGGCTCCTGTGAATTTTGCTGTGATTTGTAAGCAAAACTTAAAGGCAACTATAGTATTGCATCAAAAACTGTACTCTAATCCAGTGAAAGGAAAAACGGTGGTCAGTTTGTTCTTTTGGTGACTGGTGATGCTTTTAAAATATGACTTAAACATTCTCAACTAAATATTGGAGAAAAAATGTTTTCCATAACTCAAAAGGTTCATGGGCATTGATTGATGCTAATATCCTTGTTCATGCTACCTACGTTTTAAAAAATAGTCCCTAGTATTGTTTGTAAATTCATAGTACCAATAAGATTCTTCAGACAATGTAAAATTTACACCCTCTTAACATTTCTGCATTATTAATCCACCATAAAGACTTTGTTAGCTTATAAAAAAGGCCTAAATTAGCCTACAATTAAGAATAGCTCTTTTAGCTGAAAATGTCTGCTGACAGGAAGGGAAATGAGAAATGCTCCAGGGTCACATTATGTTTCTGTGTGCACGTCTCTGTGCATCCCCAGGAGAGGCACATGTAGAAGTACTGCGTGAGGGATGGCAAGGGAGGCAGGTTTACAGAAGTCCATTTGTCCCAGGGCTCTGGGTAATGCTCTGCTACTCTCTCTAGTCTGCAGGTAGGAGATTACGGCTCTGGGGGAGCTCTGTATCCTGCAGCTTAGGCAGCAGGTTGGAAGGATAAAATGAAGCACCTGGAGGCCTCCAGGCTTCTCTTGCATATGGCTTGATTACTGACCTCATGCAAGTGAAATGAATTTCACCTGTGGATTGTACGGCATCTAATCTTAACGGATGTTTTAGACTGATGGTCTATCTTTTTAATCCCTCAGTAATATTGTTACCTAAAGAATCCCTCAAATGTCTGTCTTACATATTGCAAAAGAGTGAATTTCTTGTTCTTTTCTGATTTTTCTTTGAAGATAGTGGTAAAAGTGAATGACAAAGAGCTCAGCATTGCAAGAGATTTTAAATTTCCCATTAACAGACTTCACTCAAAGCTCAGAAATATGCAGCATTTAGTCATCACCCATGATTTGTGAAACACTGTGGGTATGCTCACAGCAAGTGAATGAAAGAGTTTTGTTTGTGACATTAAGAAGGCCAGAGAAAAGCACTCTGCATCAGTCTAGTATGTAAAGACTAAGACCGTAATGTCAATGAACCAAGAGCTTCTCAACAACCTCTGTGGTCAGCCAAAAGGCTGCACTTAGGACCTGCTACAAGCTCTTGGTGTTCCTCAGTCCTTTGTGCACTAGTGGCCAGGGGAAGCAGAGCTGCAGCTGAGCTTCCTGTTTGATAGCTGGCTTTCCCACAGAGCTGGCTGGCTGTGTTAAGGTAAATTCCCTAAAGATAACAGCAAGGAAAGATGAGGTAATCTAAATGTAACTAGTCAGTTGGGTTTAGCTAATAGTCACTGCCAAGATAATTTATAGTTTTCAGCTTTTCTCAGCATTACTGACATACCGGATCTCAGAAATTGGCTGACATGAGTGCAAAGTAATTTGCACCGGCCATGAAAGGAGAGTTGCAAAGAACTTTAATATTGTGAAGTTTTATCTGAATTTTGTCTTCGCACTAGTTTATAGGAGTTAATTCCTGTCCTCATTTCTAATAGACAGAGATTAATTGGTCCTCTTTATCAGAACAATTGGTGATTAGGAATGTTTTTCTCTCACAAGTATCTTCCATCATGGAGCGTAGTCGCTCAATAAAAAGATGGGCTCCAAACCAGAACATCCATTTTTCAATATAGCAATGTACAGCAACAGGTTACTGCTTTTGTAAAGCTATTACTTTTACTGTCAACATGACTGCTGCTAGAAGTTGTCTCATTAGACAGGATAAATTGGAACTGCGTAAGAAAATCTGACCAGGCAGAAATTAAGTTTTATTGTATACCTGTATGTACCTAAACACACACATATACATGTGTGCACACACATACAAGATAGTATGATTGAAAGAATAATTGTAAAATAAGTGGTAGGGTACATAGGTGGATATGACATTTCTGAAACAAAAATAATTATTAACTGCATATGGACAGACTGATAATGTAAGTATAATGTCAGCCCTATCAGAGGCATTAAAGTAAGCTGTAAAGTAAAAATGCCCAGGTGCCTGTTTTGGGGATATTATGGAGGGGCAAGAATAGAAAAGTAGAAACACATTTTCTAAGAAAATGAAAATGAAAGTGATATTAAATGATGTTGTAGATGTGACATTTCAATATGAAGTCCCGAAGATGGCTCTGGGATGTAAAAATAAACTTAAAAATTTGAGGAGTAATTGATTTCCCTGTGAAAGCTAGTTTAATCATGTAATTTCCTCAGCGACTGAGGCATTAGAATTGTAATCCCTGAAGGTACACAGATGAAGGAGTGAAGTGAGCCAGCACTGAAGTTCTGGCCTGGGTTGTCACTCATAATTAAGTCTACAAGTGTCTGGTTTGATTGCGTGTTGAGCACTGGTTCAATCTGCTTTAAGTATTCATCCAACAAACGAGATTTATCTGTAGAAGATCTTTGGGGGTTGAGAACTGGCAAGATAAGCTTGTATCTTCAATCTTTTTCTGACCACTGATTACACTGTGTATAAATATAGACAGTTTACATAAGTATAAAGTTGCAGGGTGCATAAATGAGTAGGTCTCTACTTTATTCTGAATTTTCCCACTCAAAGCAATGGAGTGTATATGTATGAAAGAGTATTCATGCACATACATATCAACCTTTCTATACAGACACATACTTTTCCTCACCCTTCATTTCTCTTATGTTCCTGTTTGTTTGTATTTGCATCTGTCAGTCTCTATACTTTTTCAGTGTTTTATTTCCATCTATAATAGCCTCTTAAATCAGCTGCTTATTTACGTACACGTAGATATTAACTACAGTGAATGATCAATGCTTCTATCTTTTCCTAATTACTTACCAGATAGCTACATTGCTAATGCAACATGTCAGCATCAAGTAAGTTCTGCAAGACTTTGCCAGGCAGAAGCATTGTACTGTTGAAATATTTGTATTTCAATCCATTGATGCTATGTAATCCTTCCACTCTGTGGGCCATCCCTTGAGGAAAGAAATAGAATCTTAGGTTAGTTTACAAGACAGCTAAAATAGGTAGGAAAGTGTATCATCCTAGATCTTGAATTGATACACCTATTAGTGCAGTACCAGTCAACTATTGGAACAGCGCAAATGTGCATCATAATTAAAAACATTGTTGAGGATGTGTGTTTAATATATGAAAGAGAGGGGTAGATTTTATTGGTAGGTCATTT
Source organism: Gavia stellata (assembly GCF_030936135.1). Classification (NCBI taxonomy): domain Eukaryota; kingdom Metazoa; phylum Chordata; class Aves; order Gaviiformes; family Gaviidae; genus Gavia; species Gavia stellata. The sequence goes on from NC_082597.1 coordinate 41,938,171, forward strand.
ACAGACAAAAAGCAGATTTGTCTGACTATGTCTATCTACTCATTGGTCATAGCCAGGCTAATTTAAAATCAGATACTCAACCACACAAGCTTAGAAGATATAAATCATAAATTTTATAAGTCAATCATCTGTGTGGTTGCTTAGTAGTGATTCACACATCTCCTCTATGTGCAATTCTTCTTACGCTTTGCAGTTAAACCTTTCATTGATTATGTAAAGTGAGTTTGCACTTCTCATTCTTTTTCTATTTCTGTATCTACAGATTCTACATTGCAAACCAGTATTGTTCCAGGTTTCATCTGTGCTTCTTAGAACAGTTGTCAGAGCAGCTGGGGACCATTATATGATGAATTAACTTACATGGAAATGAATACAGTAGTGTGGCGTTTAAAGGTGAGATTTATCCTATGGAAGAACATAAATTCTTGCCAGATGGTACTTTGACAGAGCTTAGCTTTTTGTAGTGCAAGAAGATCTAAGTAACTTTTGCATCCAACAGCAGTTATGGTGGGAAGATGTGCAATGTGATGTCAGGGAGCAGCAGGAGTGGGATTGCTCCATAAGGCAGGGCTTGGGTCCATCCGGGGAGCCCCACTTGGTTCAGTGAGGCCTGGGCTGGGTGCAGGGCAGGGGTCCCAGCCTGAGCCTGCCCTGAGCTCCTTGACCCGCAGGTGGGGCTGCCTGGCCAGGCTGCCTGGGGACATGCAGTCCTGTCAGCGCCCTCCAGGTCCTGACACATGGACCAACAGATTGTCTCAAAAAATAAGAAAATTTCTCAAAAAATAAGTTCATTTTTTAACCACTAGGTTAAGAACCTTATTCCACCATTGAAAGCATTATGTGATATAAGGTAATAATACTCTGAAGAAATATGTTCAAGTTCAAGGATTTGTTTGTGTTTATTCTAATAGGTTTGATAGGCAAAACCTAAATAGAAACATTAGATTATACTGGTTCCTAAAGCTGCTTACAAGTGGATAACTTTATTTACTAAATATATGACTACCTTTCATTGAAGCATTTATTTAAAATTTGCTGGCCTTCTTGTCTAACAACTTTTATAAAAAGCAATAGCATTGCAGTTTTCTTCCTAGAAAATACAGTATTCAATCAGCTTGCAAAATATTGACGGTAATATTTCCAAATGCATCAACATTTCCAGAACAATTTTTTCCAAGCTGAAAATGCAAATGTTGATGACATGCTATTAGAAGGATACTTTATGCCTCACATTTATAGCTAGCTACTGTAGGGTGTAACTGTTCTAAGGATTTAGAAGCTATACAAACACATTGAATTAAAATGTAAAGCGCATTTGTTGCTGTGCTTATGATGGCAATTACTTCTTCCACTTATTTGCTAAAATCCAGTCAACAAATACACCAGTCCACTTAATCTAATACTCAGTTATCAAGGCAATACGTGCATTGTCAGCCTCTCTGTAGACAGACGTGAAGAAAAGGCAAGAAAGACACTCTGAGCTCCATACTTAGGCCTTGTCATTGCACTAATGTACAGATTTCAAGCTCTTTGCTGAAACAGGTCAAGTTCATATAATCATGGACCATGAAATGCGTGACTACAGTTAACAGTCTCTTCAGGGGAGAGAAGTAATTTCCATATGAAGTGACTGTTGTAAATTTAATGAGTTTCCAAATAGTTGCAAGACAAGATAAAGTAATTTTATATTAGAGTTAATCTTTTAAATGAGTCTTCTTGCAGATGTTTGCTTTGCTGTTCTTTTTTAATCTCCATACCAGATAATGACCAAGGATGGGAAGATATTTATTTTGCTGCCACAGATCACATACTCAATGAAGAGTGGGTCTTTACATTGTATAAAGCTGTAAAACCATCATGAAAAAATATCTGAATTTCCCAGGGGCAATTTTCTTTATCAGAAATTTGATCCATGACTATTCCTATTTCTTTGACATTGTTTGCACTGCGTTATAGATTCTCTTTCCCCCACAGGCATCAAAATTTGATTAATTTTGAATTTCTACACAAACATAGGTATTTATATTTGTCACTGTTCTTATCATGCAGAAATATGGAACTTGTTTCCTTTTATGGCAATAAATTATGATTGAGGGTTGACAAGGATATTTTTGCAGTTTTCCAGTCAGTAGTTTATTGTGTTTTTATATGTAGATTCCCCTCCCCTTATGTTATAATAGCAAATATGAAATACCCTTTCAGTGACATTTTTTCACATAGGCTTTTGAAACCCATTTTTTTCTGGTCATGAGTCAAGGAATTCTTCACACTTTCAATTCAAGTTGAAAGATCTTGGTTCTTCTTGGACGTATGCAAGGATTGGTTATGTCTGCTGCCTCCCATTATTCATTCTGATGTCTGCATTCTGCTTTTCTTCCAGTTCTGGAAGTAGAAGGACAAGGAGCAAAATGCTGCAGAGAAGAACTTGTTTACAAGGTTTTCTGGTTAAGAGGGATACCCGCATAATTCATGAGGAAACACTTCCTGCAGTAAAATGCATGTGGTCAGACCTTTGATCCTAAGAGGAACCCCACTGTTCTCAGGGAGATTCTGTGCATGTTTAAGAGTCTGCCCAAGCTGACTGAACTGCAGACTGGAGGGGTTTATTATCATTACTCATTATATTTGAATAGATTGACTAAATTCAGATAAATATCTGAAATTTCAGCTGCTAATCTGAGCTAAATAAGGTTTCAGATATAGTGGGCTAATTTTGCTAATTATTGCTAGTTATTGCTAATTACCTTTTTTTATTATCATGTTAAAATGGACATGATTGAACTGTTTTGCCAAACAACTCTTTGTTTCCTCAGGTTGCAGTGACCCTGCACATCATATCTGGATGATAAAAATATTTTATTGTTTGGTAAAGCTTTATTAAGGCTTTAGAAATATGATGTGATTGTCCAGAGGGAAGAATTAATTTCTGAAATTTAAAGCAACATCATAATAGTAGCATATATAAGTTCTTGTAATATTCATTGTTAAATACATTTGTCTTATGAAATTAGACAGCAATCAAGTTATGATGTAAAAATCCTCCTTCAGTTATGATACAGAATATCACTGGCAATTATTTTCCATACAGTACAAAGAAGGTAAGTTCTTCTCCCTGTTTCCAGATGGCAAAGTTAGAAGATAATTGTAATCGTGTGACAGCTACAGCACATGGAAAAGAGTAATAGTGAGCAAGCCATATTTTATGAGAGCATTGCTACAGTGATTTAAAGGTAAAGGAGCCTTTGAGAAACTAATGATTGATAATTGTCAGGTATTTTTATTGACTAGCTATCTACAAAACACATTGTAAAGACTTAGAAATATATTATTTGATCTATGACCTCTAGAAAGATAAAGTATTTTGACATGTAAAAACAAAAAGACAAAAGCAAATTACCTTCAGTTTTGTGTTATATGGGACAGAAGTAGATGTGCAGGCTCGTATTTTGTGGGATTTAGGGGGATGGTAGACTTGATATGACATATTCTGACCAGGAAAAATGATAACTGAGTATCACAGTGTCTAGAACTCTAGACAGTATGGTGTACCCTTTTATGCAAGAAACCTGCTGTTGGTTTCTTTGTTTTCTGCAAGATATATCTCTTATTATTTAATGTAAAATTGCATTATCTCCCCTCTTTGTACATCTCCATAATACTTCAGTAACGTGGATTCTGGCTTCTGAACATAAAAAACCCCATACTCCTCAGCAGCATATAGCTCAGAAGGTGCAATTAGACTAACTCCATTAGCTTTTGTAGCAGCTGAGAATCTAGCCCAAGTTATTTACTATTGTCATAAGGCTATAATTTACTTTAGTCCCATATGTTTACCCTAGTGATAAGACTGTTGCATAGATGTAAAAAAGCTCTGCCTGCAGCTTCTCTTTCACCTCAACCCCCACCATGTAAAGTCACAGGCATTCTTAATAAGTATGTTTGCTTCAGGTCTTCCAGGCTCATGCTGTTTTTTGGATGTTAAATGGAGTAAAGCACAGCAGCAATTCAATGTATCCTTTATAGTGATCACCCATCTCTCCAGTTATTATAATCTCTCTGTGCTAAGGAAGTTTCCCGTTGCCTAGATCACATAGCAGACAGGGAAGAAAAGGATAGTCCATTACTCAGGTCTCCGAAGACAAGAGAAAGGTGCCCTGAAAACATCATTCCAGCCTTGCAAAAATGCTCTAATCATTTTCCTCCATAGAAACTGAACCAGTAATAACAACTGCCTGTTTATTTTCTTAACAGGCATAGGTCCTCTCAGACAGAGGCAAGTCAGGAACATTTGGAGAACTTCAGAGAGCCTCTGGGAATGAGGGAAGCTGTTCCATGAGAGAAAGATTTTTGTTGAGAATCAAGAGGCGCACAGGACAAGAGAGAAGAACCCCTCACAATTTCTCAGAGATCAGAGGAAGAAGAGCAGGTAAGAAAAGGGGTAAAATGGTAGAGTGAGGCTTTCCTATACAAGTGGACAAGCAGGTGCACCAGTAGCTGATAGAAGTTGTGAAGAGATGTGTCCCATATGGAAAGTGCATTCAATCAACTCAACTTCTTGTCTTCCATCTCTTTCTCTTTCCTCTCTTACTGCACCTGCACCCAGGATGGACTAATCCGAATTTACAGACTGCAGGGAGTGTGACTGACTGAAAACTCTTTACTTGAACACTTGTAGCTCCTTCTTGCCTTGTTCTGAAAATGACAAGGCTGATCTTCCCGATCCTAACAACCAAACACAGAATGGTGCCAAAATATTCCTTTCTCCATGATCCCTCAACAGCCACCTAAAGACTGGTTAATGAATCAAAGAAATGAGTAACGAAAGCAAGACCAGGGACTGTTCTCTGAACCCGAGGCCAAGTAGCACAGACATGAGATATGTACATTGTGCCTGGATCTCCCCTGTGCCCCATGCATTTTTCCTCTGGACGTAAATCTTGAATAATTCTTAATTACTCTTTTTTCAGTTCAAAGGGTATGAAATCACATGTGAGAATACTGACATCTAAGGAGGATGTAATAGGAATCTACAAAGCCATGAGCAGAATAGTGTGGATAGGGACCTCTGTATCATCCTTTCTGGCAGTACAAGAAGTAGAGGCCATCAAATGAAATGAGCAGTACCCAGATTCAGAACAGACAAAAATAAAATATTAAACCTGTGTAATTCCTTGACAAAATTAGTTTTTGGGGTGCCAGATGTTCACAGTGGCTCATGAGGAGACTGGGCATTGACCTGTAAAAAAGTTACCAGATATTTTTATGCACATTCAGCAGAGAAAGTTCTCTGAACTGAAGAAAGCTGGACACTGGGAGTGTGTTGAGCTGTGGATAGACAATTACATTTGCATAACTTCTTTTAATACTTCCTTTATGCTCCTGTTTACAGCTGTGTCCTTGTTGATTTTCCCCCTAAAGACAGGCATCAGCCCATTCCTGGGAGCAACAGAAAGATGAGGAATATCCAAATGATTATGGCAGACCATGAATGGAAAATAAAGGAGGAGCTGGAATGGGAGAGAAGGATGAAATGGTCATAAATGTAAAAAGACTGCAGGACATCAAGTAGAAGTTCATAACAGCTTACCCCCTTCCCTGAAGGTTCAAGGAATTAGTGGCTGTTGCCTGGTGTTGCTCCCCCTGGACTTATGACAAGATGAGGGGAAGAAAGGATTCTTATAGTCTCTAGGATCTCATGTGTTTCCCAGCTCCCTCCCTTCGGTGGAATGGATGACCAGCTGGGCTACAACCAGGAAATGGTTAAAGAGAAGGTCCCATAACTTGACAGGTTCTCAAATATAGCAGGTATAAATAGAAAGATCAGAGGAGAGGCTGATATTCTACTGTCATCTTACAAATGTTTAGGCACTTGTTCTATCCTGTAATCCACTAACAGACTTCATAAACCATGGGGAAGGCAGGTTAGCAAGCGTTTCTGGATAAGAGCAGAAGTTTCATCATCAATATCTGTGTTGTTGTTTTCTGTGGTGACAAATTAGTCTTTCTGCAAAAAGGAAAATAAATTAGTGCTCCTAAAGAAATGCCATTGCCGTTTACTCTCCTGGTGTACATTAGCAAGGGGTTTCTTCCAGCAAGACAGTTTCCAGTTATAAATTCAAGTCTTGCACTGAAAAATTATAGAAATGCAGGTCCCTGTAGTTTTGCCAATGCAATTAGATAACTCCATTCCCATGTGCCAAAACACCACTAGATTTTTGAATTTGAGAGTTTTACAGTTTGCAGCAACAGAACATTTTTAACAGGTTTATTCATTTCCACCGTAACAACATCAACAGCTTATCTGCCTCTGCCAAATTGGGCAGCAAGTGCCAGTGTCAAACTATAGTTGGGAGTCTCAGTATGGCAATGGTCACATTCTAGTGAACGGACAATGAATTCTCACAGCAGTGAGCTGGCTCCGTAA